>NC_062283.1:125760400-126062445 GCF_902655055.1 Lutra lutra | reverse complement strand
ATTGTTGTGATTTTTTTGTTAAATTAACATTTGTTAAGTAGAGCTCTGGAGTACCCAATGTTGAAGGATATTTCCCTTAAACAAAGGTTAAGGGAAAGTGAAGTAGAGAAGTTTATGACTCACAGATCCTGAAGGAGGCACACTGTAATCCTGGAGAGGCCGCACAGGGAGGTCAAGGCAGGCTACATGCAGAGTGAGTGAACCAGGACCTGGGACACAGGCCTTTATTAGGACCCATAGGTGGAGTGCTTTGGGATTCCCTTGCTAGGGCTGGATTGGGCAATTCAAATTTTAAAAAGTGGTTTTGGTAAGATTCCCAGGGCTCTTATCTAAGGGGAGGCGCAGAAGGGGAAGGACCTGCGAAGCAAGGGAGAATGCTTATTACATGGGTCCTGGGAAAGTTCTGGTAGGAACTTACAGTTACTTGAGACTCTGCAGGCTGTCATCAAAGGCATGTGCTCATGGAAGGAGCAGTATTATCCAGCAGGGTGGCTGCTTCTCCATAGTCACTTAATACAGGTAGTGATGCATGGCAAGTACCTAAGGAAAATCTCTTCATTGGTAGGCCAGTCTAGACTGGGTAAAGACCACCAACCTAGAAGATGAGATGGGGTCATCTCTTGAAATTAGTTTTAGGTTAGACAATAACTACCCTGTGATTATCCTGGCATTTAATCCCGGAGAAGAATATTGTAGTCACACAAACGTGTTAAGTACAAAACTGGTCTAAATGTTTACCAAGGACTTCCTGTCCCACAGAACAGATTCTCTAGGGAGTTAGAGAGTAAGGGGGTGGGTCAGGAAATTTGATTCATATAAATGCAGATAGAAATGAGCCCTATTAAAGACCATTGTGAAATGGTGCAACTTGAACCTGGGCAACAGAATTGCCTACCCTCTTCAGACACCTCTCCACAACTCAGGACTTTATGAAACAAGGAAACCATTAGATGAAAGTCACTGATCTCAAGCTTTGGAATAAGAACTATGCTATGTTTATGATACATTGACTTGATGGTATACCCTTGACATGAATAGGAATCTCTGATCTTTTTCACTGAAGATACGTAGCAAGGTTAAAACTTCACTTTATTTTCACTCACCTTTGCTTAGTAGGGCATGGAGGCTAATTATGCAGTTTTGGCCTGAAATGTTTCCTTGTGCCACACTCATCCTCAGTTGTGGGTTCCGTGTGGTTCTTGTTTCCCACTGAACTACCATAACTGTGGTCTGTCTTAGTCATTAGTTCCCTTATTAATAGTTATGGAAAGTGCTTGGTTTTTGTAGCTGAAAATTTTTGAAGTTTACTTCCAGGATTGAGTATCTGATTTTACTTTCCTTAGTCATGCTCTCCAAAATAAAAATGGCTTTTAGATAAAGTCATCTGCCTCTTTAATATTGACTATATGTATTTTTTCCTTTTTATTGTATGACTTCCTCCCCCCCTTTCTGTGATCAAGGAAGAAATATTAAAGGGAAAAAAAAAAACCTTATGGAGTGCTTTCTGATTGCTTGCATTGTGTCACTTCCTGTGCAACTCCATTAAACAGTCGCATAACTTGGTGGATCACAAGCATTATTTACAAGTTATGTTTCATTCTTCATAAGATAAGGTTATATGAGCACGTGATTATGAGGGATCTTTGTATTTCTTCCTATTCCTTTTCACGTGTCACTCTTATTTCCACTGTACAGATTATAAATGGATAGAAATCATTCATATATTTATATGTATATATTCCACAGCTAAGGGCATTGTATGCTATCAAAATGTACCTTATTGTTTAGCTGAAATAACTATAGGTCTATTTTAAAAGAGAGGTTCTATTTCATCCAAGAAAATTACTAATGGAAAAAGCAAATGGTGAATGATGTGGAAAATGTCCTATCAACCTACATAATCCATTTATATAATGATGGCAGATTTGTCTCTTGAGGTACCTTCTGCTTCTATCATTCTATAATTATGGATATTTAAATTGGAACACTGTAATAATGATTGCTTTGAGCACTCTGAGATATTTCTGTCTTAATAGCAGGGTACCTACCTCTCCAACTACATTTCATGTTAATCTTTCCCTAGATCAGGGATTAGCAAAGTTTTTCAGTAAATGTCTATATAGCAAGTATTTTTTGTTCCACAGGTCATGTAGTCTGTTGCAACTAGTCTTTTTTAACAGTGTTGGACATTTATTGAAAATAAGAAATGACTTTAGTCCAGGTAGTACTGAAGAGTTGAGCAGAGTACAGGAGTTATTTTCTTGCCCAATGGGCATATCACTAAGAAAATGCTGCAGATTCAGAAGAGATCAGGAATTTGGGTAAAACTAACTGATTCAAAGATGAAATGACTTGTTTGGGTGCTAAGCACCCTAGGGCTCCAGAAGCCATCTGTTAGGACTAGAAAATTTTCCTGGAAGTGAAGAGAGAATGGGCTCCATGGAAGGTGAGAGGCTGGCCGCTTTGGAGGA
Source organism: Lutra lutra (assembly GCF_902655055.1). Lineage (NCBI taxonomy): Eukaryota > Metazoa > Chordata > Mammalia > Carnivora > Mustelidae > Lutra > Lutra lutra. The sequence goes on along the minus strand of NC_062283.1, from coordinate 126,059,974 downwards.
TGGCAAGTTGTCTGAATCATTGTCCAGAGGCTAAGGCCAGTTCAGATACTTCCAGGGGAAGTCCAGATTGCTGAATGTGGTGGTCTCCTGGTGGGATGTAGTAGCTGATGATGCAGCGACAGCTCAGACCTGCAGACAGATACAGATCTGCTTGTCTTTTCCACCAGTCATTTCACTTTCCTTTGTAGCATCAAAGAGACATAGGCAATAACAAACAAGTATGACTGTGTTAGAATGAGACTATTCATCAAAGCATAGAAGTGATTGGGCCTGGGGGCTATGGTTTGCCAACCTTTGCTCTAAGTCATTGTGCATCAGCCACATTGGCATTTTTCAGCCTTCAGCTCCCAAACAAGAACAGCTCTCCCCACTTCAGGTGCTGTACCACTACTTAGAATATTCTTGTCCCTACTTTTCTGCATTCTTGATTTCTTTTATTCCTTTAGATTCCAGCTCAAATAATAGGTTGAAATTCTGGTTTACCTAGAAGAAACTGGATTTACATCTGTGGCCCCAGTGTAATTATGATGTGTCATCTGGCACTTTTAAATGTGAAAATGTTAGGATGACTAATTACTGGTCATGCTATTCAATAAAATCTTTTCTGACTATCCTGTGAAACTTAGGACAGTATCAGAGCATCCATTATTTATATGAGAAACACTTACTGGAATTTGCTTTTATGCATCTATATTATGTACTATGTGCCTCTCCGTGGTAGACTGTGAGCTGCATGGGGACAGAGCCAAGTCTGTCCTGTTCAGATTTCACCTTTATTCTAAGTATATTACATGTAAGATAGGATGCTCAAAAAAGTTGAATGAGTGAGTGCATAAGTATTTGTCAAATGATTTCACATCTGGACATAGTAAAATTCTCATTACTTTACCTGATTCAAAATGATGAAAACTTTTTCCTTATATTTACTGCTTATTGTTAGAGATTATCTTCTATCCTCAATAGACAGGAAGATGCAGACTTCTGAGCTCATTGGCTGAACAACACAGGGGTCTAGAATTTTGCTTAATGGCTCCTCCTCCTCCAGATCCCTCCAAGGATTTCTAGGCAGAGGTGGCCTGGACATTGCTACACTAAGACCTACTTACTTGGATAGTTAGAAGATGGCAGCATTCTTTGAATGAGCCTTGTTTAATCTCTGACTTTCTCCCTTTCTCTAAGAAAATGGGACTTAATATCTTGCTAAGAACCTTTTTAAAAAATCCTTAATATCTGAACCACCTTTTTCCTGGCATTACTACTGCTGCAGTGATATTTTTTTCATAATATAAAGGGATATGATTTTTTACTGTTTCCAGAAAAGTTGATAGAAATCCCATCTGCTCAATCTTATTAAAGGAATGCAATGATCCTCACTATGAATAAAATTGTATAACTGCAAAATCTAAGAATATGAAATTTTCATACAACTTCGGACTGTGGGAATGCATTTGTGTCTGTAGTTGAAAATGCAGTAATGTATTCTTACTAATTAAAGTGAATTTTTATTAGTCCTACGCTGCTGTGGAAAAGAAGAAAAAGTTGCTATTTACTTTGGTGGGGACCTAAGCTACTTGAAACAAAATTTAGTAGTCATCAAAAGCTTTTATTTACTTTTAAATATGTGAATATATTAATATTTTATCTTAACATCTTCATTTTACTTTTTGAATACGTTAATTTCTGCTTAAAAATCTATCTCCAAAGAAACAAATACTGCCTCCATATTCAAGTTGGGAATTAATCAAGTTGCTATGCTCTTTCCCGCCCCCCCCCTACAATGTTTCCTTTTTGTTAGAAGCATTAAAGAATGGTTTTTGCTGGGATGCCTGGGTGGCTCAGTGGGTTAAGCCTCTGCCTTTGGCTTAGGTCATGATCTCAGGATCCCAGGATTGAGCCCTGCATAGGGCTCTCTGCTCAGCAGGGAGCCTGTTTTCCCCAATCTGTCTGCCTGCCTTTCTGCCTACTTGTGATCTCTATCAGTCAAATAAATAAATAAAATATTTAAAAAAGAAAAAAAAAAGAATGGTTTTTGTTATATAATAATTGATCTTATAAAATATTACTATAATTTGATAAATTATCAATGAGGTATGGCCATTTTGGTGATATAGAGATGATTCAATTTTGAATCATCAAAAAAAATTAATGAGTTATTTTTGGTTATACATGAAACATATGCAGAAATAAATAGCATGTTTCCTTAGTATTCACAAAGTATAACTAACAATAACAACAAAAGAAATTAGGTGGTATTATGGGGTGAGTTGTGTTCTTCTGAAATTCATATGGTGAAGTTCTGCTTTCCAGGATTTAACTGTATTACAGGTAATTAAATTTCAATAAGGTCATTAGGGTGGGTTCTAATCCAATATTACTGGCATCCTTATAAGAAAAGGAGATTAGGACACAGACATGCACAGAAAAAAGACTGTGTGAGGACACAGGAAGAAGATAGCCATTTATTAGACAAAGAAAGAGGCCTCAAAAAACCCCAAAAAACAATAAAACAAAACAAACAAACGAACAAAAAAACCCCAATTCCACAGACACCTTGATCTTGGACACCTAGGCCCCAGAAATGTTAAAAAAAAAAAAATCTGTTGAAGCTCCCCAGTCTGTGGCACATTGTTATGATGGGCCTTGCAGATTGAGAGAGGTAAGAGAAACATAATGAATCTGCTGAGGACAGCAGGGTTTCTGGTTTCTATTTCAGATACCTATACTCCCACGAGCACTGACTCAAAGAACTACCATTTCTCCCTAGTTGCTGCAGAATATTTTCTTCACTAAAAAAAAAGAATTGAAGAATTAAAATTACTATAAATACCCATGAGTGTCTAGAAACAGTATAGTGGTATGGTCTATGTCTATTTAAACAGTCAAAGTATAATTTCTTTTACGTTACAATTTATAAAATGTTTCCACATCCACTATCACAGCTTATTTTCATAAATGATATATTTGATGGGATAGACACACTTCATTTTCTGTTTTTAGGGATGAAAAACCAAGGCTCTGAAGTTCCTTGACTTAGAGTAGCTTGTAAAGTCAGTGCACAGCAGAACTGCACTTTTTTTTTTTTTTTAAGAATTGCACTTTTAATAAAGATATTTTGATCTCTGGTTCAGTTATCTTTCTTGTATATCTCATTGCCCAATCCTTTATCTGAAAATGTTTAGGTCCTTAATAATGTCTTAGTGCAGCGTTCTCTAAACTGCAGGTTATGACCCATCAATGACTCATGTTATCAATTTAATGTTTGGCATTAGCACCCAAAATAACATAAAATGGAACAGAATAGAGCAGAGTGTATCACTAGAGGTAAGGATAGATATTGTTTCTGGAATGATCATTGCTCCTGACTTGTTGGAGAGTGTTGCACTGATGGTAAACATTAGAAATGGTGGCCAAATGACTAGAGTCACTGAGAAACTGTTAGCTCAGAAAGTCATGAAAATTATTCTACTATGTTCCTACTCTAGTTTCATTTATTGCCATCCTGAATGTTAGATGAACATCTGCAACAAATGTATTCAGGTGTTATTTAGTATGTTGTGTTGAACCCTAAACAATTTTTTCTTAGGCCATTTTCTTCCAGGTATATTTTCCTATTTACTTAAAAATTATAGTAAGTGTTTAAGTGGAAGACTCTAAAGATTTGCCCTAACCATATCATCAAATAAATACATATTCATCACATATTCATGGACTTTCCTTTTTATCCCTTTGCTTTCCATAAGTTCACAAGAAAATTTAAAAATGCTATTAGAGAGCCTAGGAAACTTAGGCCCTCCCAAAAAGTGGTCTTTAAACACATACAAAAAAATCCTTCCAATTTTTAATTTGCATCTCTTTTATATTTATACATCAACATATTTATAAACATATTGATATACTTACATATTAATAGCTGAGTATTATATAAATATTCTCTAAAATGCAGCTGTTTTTAAAACACACACACACACACATATACACACTCCATTCAGGACTCAAACTTGATGCTGGAGGCAAAATCTTTGTAGAAAAGAATAGAGAAAAATTATTATTAGGGAAATGCCAGACCAGAAAGATGAGTTTTAGAGTGTGATACAAATATCACTAAAGCATAGCTATCTTTCAAGAGAGGGAGTTATACTAGTTGGTACCTGTCATTGGGAGAAGCTAACTTTAGTACTTGGTGATTCAAATATTGAAGAAGTTAACTGCCTTTTGAATAACATTAAAACTTTATTGCACAGAGACAGGGTGAATTATATACACATACAACACACACATATATGTACATATATGTACATGTACATCTATACAGGACCAAAACAATTTTGGATTTAATAGATTAATATTATGAATTTATTTGAAAATATTAGGAAAATTAGAGGAAATTTCAGAACACTTAAATATAATCTCAAAGTTCTTTAAAAAAATGCTTCTCAAACATTTGTTTTACTTTCCTTATAACTTTCTTGATTTTACAACATAAAATTCAAGTGATATGTCTAAATCAGGAGCCAGCAAATTGTTTTTCTGTGCTCAGTAGTAAATATTTTAGGTTTTGTGTGGCACATGGTCTCTGTTACATTAACTCTGCTGTTATGTGTGAAAGCCAACACAGACAATCCAGAAACAAGAAGCATGGTAATGTTACAAAAATATTTTATTTAAAAAAATGAGAAATGGGTCATATTTGGTTCTTTGCCATACTTTATCCATCCTGATTGTAAAAGAAATTAAAGTGGTTTTCAAGTTATAGTGCTTGAATGTATTTAATTTCTAATTTTTATAAATTATTATCTACTATGAGTTAGAATATGGTTGCATTGTCCTTCTTTATCAATTTTATAGCCTGAAAATTATGTAAGTCTCATACTTTTTTCCTCAGTTATAGAAACTTCCTCTGAGAGCAACATTATAAAGTTCAATGGTAAATGAAATATAGGATGTATCACCAGAAAGATAGCATTCTTCAGAAAATGAGAGTCAGGTTTTCTAGTCAAAATAAAAAGTAGTGAACAAAAAAAGTTTGGGTTTAAAAACAAATAGGTTTTAAGAAAAACCTAGGCCTGAGAATCTCAGTGATTAAATCACAATCCATGGGAAATCCATGAATCAGTTGTCATAATACACAATTCATTTTTTGAAACTTATAGTAGTTTTTAAATAATATATATATGTGAATATATATAATGATGACCTATATGCTTTGTTTTTCACTTACCAAGTATAAATCCCCTGTATTTTGTTTTCCAGCAAAGGAAGGAGAAGATTAGAGTTGCATTTTCTACCTAAAAACTCTTACTTTGTCCTATCTAAAACACCAAGAGGCATTAATACTTTTTTCTTAATAGTCACTTGAAGGACCATTCTAGTATAATTGATAATTTTTGAAGTAAATACATGATATAAATTCTACCATTAAGGAGGAGCAGTAGTTCATCCTCCTAATCATACTTGGACAGTCTGATAGACAAAAAAGTTATAAAGTTTTATCTACTAAGGAATTAACTGGTAAGAGATAAGATGTAGAAAAGGTTTGTTAGATCTAGAGAACGTAAATACCATCATTAATGTATTTCACCAATTTATAACTAGAAATATGCATAATTATGAATGATGTATCTATTTTAATAGATAAGTTGGATATCCGAATTAAGGTATACATATATTATCTCAACATATACCAAGCACAAACAAGGCAAACAAAATCCTGCATACTTCTATCTTGTTTAAAGATTTATTTATTTTGAGAGAGAGAGAGACCACACACATGAATTTGGGGAGGGGCAGAGGGAGGGAAAGAATCTTAAGCAGACTCTGCACTGAGCACAGAGCCCGATGTGGGTCTTGCTCTCACAACCCTGAGATCATGACCTAAGCCAAAATAAAGAGTTTGGTGCTTAACTGATTCACCCAGGCGCACCTTCACATTTCTATTTTAAGTGAAAGTGAAAGGCCAGGCTATTGAAACATTTGAGACTAGTATTCATGATTTTTATCATATAATAAATGACATATATGCACATATATTTATAATTTATGCAACTTATAACATTAATAATAAACTTCATATATAGGCATTTTACCATTAGTTGTTAAAATTATATTTGTGGAAATTAAAAAATGAATTTGATGAAAACTCCTTTTAGTTGCATAATAAATAACTTGCACATTGTGGATTAGTTTACAGGTGGGCTAAATTAAGGTTTTAGATCAAGCCTAATGATTGTATATTGACAATATCTGATTTGATTACGATATGTCCATATATGAATATTAATGTACAAAAGCAATTTGGGGATTTATATTTAAAATAGAACTACATTTTTCCAACCTACCTAAACCATTTTAATCAGTGATAAGGCAAAACTTTTTTTCTTTCTGGACAATGTATAAAATACATTTTTTAAAACCCTGAATTTATAAGATGAGGACATTATTTGGATAACTACTTTATACTTTCACAATAAATTATCTATGACAAGTCTTGTGTCAGATAATTCAAGGAGGTTATGTGAGTGTAGGTCTAAGTACTATACTATCTTGTGAAGTTACCACACAGTAGGGAATGAGCTCAGAGTGCCTTTTAACTAATTGCTGAATTCTTCATGGAGAAATGTGTCCAAACAAAAATACTTAATAGGGTAGGGCGCCTGGGTGGCTCAGTGGGTTAAGCCACTGCCTTCGGCTCAGGTCATGATCCCAGGGTCCTGGGATCGAGTCCCGCATCGGGCTCGCTGCTCAGCAGGAAGCCTGCTTCCCTTCCTCTCTCTCTGCCTGCCTCTCTGCCTACTTGTGATCTCTCTCCGTCAAATAAATAAATAAAATCTTAAAAAAAAATACTTAATAGGGTAAAGTAAAATACCTGATAATCATTCAAATATTCCTGGAACAAGAAGGACTATATCTAATTAAATATATCAGTAAATCACTCTTCTCCATAAGCTTTGCTTCCTTCCCTCTCTTCCTACCTTCCTTCTCTCCCTTCTACCCTCTCTCCAACACTTCCTCTCTTTTCACCTCCAATCTTTCTAGCTCTCTTTTTTTTCATGATAATGCCAATCTTTGTATGACCAGTTTCATGCATAATTCTTCATTCTTATATCTTTCAGTCTACTACCTGCTTTAGGTTACAGAAAATTTGTTTTACTTTATGGAATTTTCAAAATCAGTTGCAGATATAGCAGGGTCCTGGATGTTGAGGAGAAGCACTAGGAAATTAGGATGTAGAAGTTCAGCTTTGATTTGTTTTTCTCTGGTTTGGCTGATGGATTTCTTAGGCAAAGCCAGAATCCTTGACCTAATGCTACAGGTCTGCAACAATGATTCTGGAACTGAAGAGTAGAAATAGAAGACTTCAAATATTAGGCACATAACCTTGGTTCCTTTACAAACAGGGCTCTGTTTGTAACCTACTATGTAGGGCTCGTAGTAAGAGTACATGTTCAGAGTTCAGATCTTGATGGGGCTTCATATTGGATGTACAAACATGGACCTTTACTCTGCCTCAGGTTTCTTATCTGCAAAATGGGGCCAATAATAGCATCTACTATATGGTTATTGTGGTGTCAGTTACAGAATTTTAAAAATCACTGTAAAGTGATTTTTAGCTTCCTGGTAAGATTTTTGGGAGTTGCTTTTATATACATCTTGTAATTTTGAACTACTGACATATATATATATATATATATATATATATATATATATATATAAAACTGGGAATTAAAATTACTTTTAATAAGTATATTTGTGATTATGGTATTAAGATTATAAATTTACATTTATGTGCATAATAGAAAATATTAAATACTGTACTAGTTTCCTAAAAAATTTGCTAACATAGGGCCTGATCAAAAACCTATATGATATGTACCAAAATATGCTTGTCTTTCATAGTCTAGGAATAGATTTTTGCCCATATATCTAATGGTTGAGTGGAACCCTTTTCTCCACTAAACTATTTGCTGGAAATCAGATTCTCTCCATGCTTAGAAAGCTCCTGTCTTTACTAATGACACTGCCTCCCATGTGTCTTAGGACATAAATCTTCTGTTCTCCAGTTGAGGTCATCTTATCTTGCCACAACTCTGCTGCTTCTGTTGCTGGAGATCTCCATTGCTGTTCAGTGGTCATCTGACCTCTGCTGATGGTCCGTTAGGATTTCTTAAAGGAGCTACTGTCCCAAGGTTTAGCCCTGGCTCTGCTCCCTGGAAGCATAAGAATTGCCATTAGTACTTAAAAATTGCAGGTGTATTCTGCGAGTGGGAGTAGGGGGTGGGTTGTTGGGCTCTACAACCATTGCCTAAGAATTTTTTTTTTTTAAGATTTATCTATTTATTAGAGAGAGAGAAAGCACATGAGCAGGAGGAGGGACAGAGGGAAAGGAAGAGAGAATCCCAAGCAGACTCCCCACTGATCCTGATGTGGGGCTTGATCTCATGACCACAAGATCATGACCTGAGCTGAAATCAAGAGTCCAGTGCTCAATGGACTGAGCCACCCTGATGCCCCCTGCCTAAGATTTTCAGGGTATGGTCACCGGGGTCGAAAGGCTGGAGTTTAAATATTTACTCAACCATTTATAGGGCTCTGTGACTTTGGGCAAGTTACTTAAGCTCCCCTCATTGGAGATAATAATTGCATGTTTCCCAAGGGTTTTCAAGAGAATTAAAAAAAATAATCCACATAAAATGCCTGGCATGTAGGAATTGCTCAGTAAGTGATGCTGACATGGTAATGAGGATGGTATAAGCTTCTCTGCATTGTTGATCCTCCGGGTTTTCTACCACATTGTTATCAATACCACTCTGTTTTCTCAAGAGGAGTCCAAACACCACCTAATTTTCTGACTCCAATTAATCTCCTGAAATTAAAAGTGGGAATATTTATTACCTTCAGGCTGAAACCCCCATTCCTACCCACTGATCCCTACAGTCACCATAAAACAATATGATGCTCTTAATCTTCTCAAGGTTTGAATTATTTAGTCTTACTCTTGATCAGTGTTTATAAATATAGTGGAAATTTTTAACATCAAAATTTACTCTTCTATGAGGCCATTATTCCTTAAAAATTTGGACATACAGGAGTGTCTGGGTGGCTCAGTCAGTTGAGTGTCTAACTCTTGGTTTTGGCTCAGGTCTATGATTTCAGGGTTGTGAGATGGAGCCCTGTGTTGGACTCCTCACTCAGCAGGGAGTCTGCTTGGGATTCTCTCCTTCTCCTTCTTCTTTGCCCCTCCCACCACTCATTCTCTCTCTCTCTCTCTCTCTCTCTCTCTCTCAAATAAATAAATCTTTAAAAAATTTGGACATACAGATAAATTATACAAAATTATTAAGAGGTAGGTTTGAGGCAATTTCCCCAGTCCCAAATGCTTCCATTTTGGAAAGGAATATGATTATTTCTATTGAAATTATTCAGATTTTCTCTACTTCCTGGTTCTTGTGCATACCTTAGGTCGTATTTAAATCAGATATGATTCTCTTGAGATTTTACTATTTCATTACATATATGGAGAAGTCCTCAGTTTGGTGGAACAAACATTTATTTAGATGAACTTTTAATCTAAATTATCTTATCACATTTAAATTACCAGAAAACAAATTATTTTAAAGAGTTTGAGAATGTTAAGAAAAGGGAGATGAGAGAAAGCACATGTAATTAGCTAATGTCATGGTTTGTCCTTCACTTGAGTATTTGATTCTCAGCCTCCATATTTGCCCTGTCATAACAGATATCATGGTTTTACCTGTGAATTCACACTCCAGTTCACTCAGTGAGTATGGCAGATCAGGGCTCCCTCTGCTCTCTGACCCTCCAGAGGGGCCATAGTTGAAATTGCAGAAGAGTAGGCAGGAAATAGGAAGAGTAGGGGAGACTATTTGACTGCAAAAAATGCTTTTTTGTAATATATATTTTAAGATGTTGTTCACAGACATTTAAAATACAAGTTGTAAGGGCACCTGGGTGGCTCAGTTGGTTAAGCATGTTTTGGCTCAGGTCATGATCTCAGGGTCTTGAGATCAAGCCCTGTGTTCAGCTCTGTGCTCAGCACAGAGTCTGCTGACCCTTTCCCTCCCCCTTGGTCCTTCCCTTCCCCTAGAAATAAATAAATAAAATGTTCAAAAAATAAAATATAAGTTTTATGCTTATAGCATTGGTGTATACTTTTTTGTGGATTATTTTGTGTGTGCAGATGAAATTTCTTATAGTTTATGAAGTTCTTTTTATTTTCCCCACCTGTCAGTAAGTTTCACATTACCTTATCACCATCAATCACCCCTGTTATCATCACCTTTCCGATCATATCCTCATTAGCAACACTGTCATTATCATAAAAGGAAGACAACCATTTATTTAATACTATTATATGACAGGTAATATCTTTAATTTAATCAGTATCTCATTTGTTTCTCAAAATGACTCCAGTGGTATACAAGAGCCATCTCATACCTTCTTGTATCTTTCTTAACACTGTATTTAGTAATAACACAGTAGAACCTTGGATTTGGTCATTGTGGGAGTATTTACATCATGGAAATAGGTCGTGGTACAAATTGGCTTCTCCTTGCTAGAGGGCCAATTAAACATGTACCAACATAACCACTGACTCACCTTTGTTATAAAGCATTATAAACTTTGTTTTATATATATATTTAAATATATACTTAAGTATGTATATTTATTTACTTAAATATACATATTTATATATAATATATACATAAAACGTGTGTGTGTGTGTGTGTGTGTGTGTGTGTGTTTACCATTGCCCTAGCCAATGTAAATGATATTAAAGTATGCTATCACACAATAAGTTTCAAATGAACCACACTTTAAAGGTGCTGCTAGGATCCTCATCTGTCATCTAATTCCCCTGCCCCTACCTTGGGTCTGGGTAGAAACTGTGACTTCCTACTACCAGAATATGGCTGTGGTGATGGGATGTCACTCTTCTGATTATATTACATTATGTAGGACTCCACATTGCTAGTAAACTTGACTTGCTTTGAAACCTTTCTCCTTTGCTAGCTTTGAAGAAGTGAAGTGCCCCATTAGCAGGCCCATGTGGCACGGCACAAGCAGCTGTGGGCAGACTCTAGGAGCTGAGGGCTGCCTGTAGCCAGTAGCCAGCAGGAAGCTGTGGCTCTCAGTTTTATCGTCACAAGGAAATGAATTCTGCCAACAGGCGGGAGCTTGGACGGGAGCCTTTCCCCAATCTGGCTTCTCCAGGAAAATGCAGCCTGGCAGGCCCCGATTGAAGCCTCCCAGAGGACTTAACTAAACTGGGTCCAAACTCCTGACACATAGAAAATGTGAATAAAAAGTGTGTGTGTGCTTTTATTCTACTAAATTTCTGGTAATTTTTATGCAGAATAGAAAACTAATATATTAGGTAATTTTCAGTTTTTTTCTTTTGTTTCTTTTGTTCCTCTCACCCAAGGTAGTTGCCAAGATCATACTCCAAAACCTCTGCTTAAGAGACCAAGGACCAATCATGTAACTGCTAGGAAAGGAATGATCAGAAAAAATCAGCAGAAATATTTTTTTCTCTTTTCTTAGAGGAGATTCAACATTATACTTACTCTATATTCTTTTCCCTGCAGACCTTCCTATAGGGTCCTTACTCTTTTGCTAGAATTAGAAGTTGGAGCCTGTGAGGCTGGGTAGGAATAAACAAACTTTTCTGGAGAAGCATATAGTCTGGGTTTCCCTCCACTTTTTCATGCCCTTGATAATGATCTTGACTTGACCTTTGACCCTGGCTATGTTACTGTTTCACTTACTTCCTTCAAGATTCCAAGGACAGGCAAGTCTGAACAGACACCCAGTTAAGAAAACACAAGAATAGGGGTGCCTATGTGGCACAGTGGGTTAAGCACTGGACTCTTGGTTTCAGCAAATGTCATGATCTCAGGGTTGTAAGATCAAGCCCCATGTCTGGCTCCATGCCCAACATGGAGTCTACTTAAGAATCTCTCTTCTTGGGGTGCCTGGGTGGCTCAGTGGGTTAAAGCCTCTGCATTCGGCTTGGGTCATGATTCCAGGGTCCTGGAATCAAGGCTGGGATCAAGGCTGGTCCTGGGATCAAGGTCCTGCATCAGGCTCTCTGCTCAGCAGGGAGCCTGCTTCCTCCTCTCTCTCTGCCTGCCTCTCTGCCTACTTGTGATCTCTAATAAATAAATATTAAAAAAAACCCTCTCTCTTCTTCTCCCTCCCTCTGTCCTTGCCCCTCTCCCTACCCAGCCATCTCTCTCTCTCTCTAAAATAAATAAAAATTCCTTTAAAAAAAGACCCCGCCAGAATATATCTTTACTTCACTTTGTTTTCTAGTAATTTACTTTTTTAAAAAATTTAAAAATTTTTTTTATTAACATACAATGTATTATTAGCCCCAGGGGTACAGGTCTGTGAATCACCAGGTTTACACACGTCACAGCACTCACCATAGCACGTACCCTCCCCAATGTTCATAACCCAACCACCCCCCCCCCCCGCCTGCAACCCTCAGTTTGTTTTGTGAGATTAAGAGTCTTTTATGGTTCCTCTCCTTCCTGATCCCATCTTGTTTCATTTATTCCTTTCCTACCCCCCAAACCCTTCATGTTGTCTCTCAACTTCCTCATATCAGGGAGATCATATGATAATTGTCTTTCTCCAATTGACTTATTTCATTCAGCATAATACCCTCTAGTTCCATCCACGTCATCACAAATAGCAAGATTTCATTTCTTTGATGGCTGCATAGTATTCCATTGTATGTATATACCACATCTTCTTAATCCATTCATCATGAACAGAACATTTTTTTTTAATTTTCAGCGTAACAGCATTCATTGTTTTTGCACCACACCCAGTGCTCCATGCAATCCGTGCCCTCTCTAATACCCACCACCTGGTTCCCCCAACCTCCCACCCCCTGCCCCTTCAAACCCCTCAGACTTTTAATTCCAATCTCATCTAAGATAACTGACAACAATAACCAACAAAAGACACTTCCTTATGTGATTAAGAAAGTCAGGGGATTTCAGCAGCTATTCTAAGTTATACATAGGCCACAAGAAAAATAATTCTAACCTATAAAATTAGGCTGAACTTCTCCACTGACCCTTCAACGGATAAGTAGCAAAACATGCTAAAACATTTTTGAGAAAGAGTTTTGATGTTTCATTGTGCTTCTGCCAGAATATTTTCTTCTATAATCTATGGCATTTGAATGACTGTGTTTTACTATTTGTTTTTTAAATTAATGTTATTGAAGGATAATTTATATATGATAGAATGTATCCATTTTAAGAGTACAGTTCTGTTATTTTGGAAAACATATATATCTGTGTATTCCTTGTAACAATCATGGTACAGAATATTCATCACCCCCAAAAGTTCATTCGTGTCTCATTGCAGTAAGTGTACCCATGAACAGTCAAAGGCAAACATACCTCCTTTCTCTTGCTATGCATTACTTTTTCCTCCTTTTGCATTTTGTGTAAAAATCATATACAATTTTGTCTTTTGTACTTGACTTCTTTTGCATAGCAAATTATTCTTGAGATTTATCTAAGATGTTGCATTTTTTATTGCCAAATAGTATTATTTTGTGCTATGTTGCATTGTTTAGCCATTTAGCTGTTGAAGTATCTTGCAGTTTTCGTTTTTAAGCTATGATAATAAACTTGCTGTGAGCATTCATGTACAAGTCTTTGTGTGGAAATATATTTTTATTTCTCATTGGCAAATATCTAAGAGTGGACTTGCAAAGTCAAAGGAAGTATGTAGTTAGTTTTATAAGAAACTGCCTTTTTGAAAAAAATGTATCATTTTACATTCTCACCAGCAATGTATGAAAATTCTAACTATTCTGAGTGTCCATTAATATTTGGTATTCGCCAGTCTTTAATTTTAGCCATGCTGGTGACTATGTAGTGACATCTTATTGTAGTTTTAATTTGCATTTCATTGATGACTAAAGATGCGGAGCATCTTTCTATGTGGTTATTGACCATAAATGTATTTTTTATTATGATGTGTCCATTCAAATATTTTGTCCATTTTTAAATTGAGTTATTTGTCTTATAATTCTTAAAAGATTTTAAAATATATTTTGTATACAAATCTTCTGTCAGATTGTGGTATTCAGAATATTATCTCCTTGCCTTTGCTCAGTGATGTTTTCTGAAGAGCAAAATTTCTTATTTTCAATGAAGTCCAATTTACCAATTTTTAAATTAATCCTTTTGTGTGTTAGGATATCTAGGATAGAAGCATTTACCTTAGATTATTTCTACCCAGTGAGATCATGGTGATTTGACCAAATGATTAACCTGTATGTATGGATAAATTCAATCTTTTCCATTCTACCTTATAATATAAAGCTATTATACAATTTTCTAATTTTCTAATTCATATTTTGTTTTTAAATGATGGTTTTCATTGTAGTTCATTTTCCATCTACACCTAAGTATCTTGGATCACCATGAGACTTAGAAGAAAATAGTCCTAAAGAAAAGCTGCATAGTAAACCACTTCACTTATTGGTGAGTGAAACTAATCCCCCTGGTAGGAATTCTGTACTTAAATATAGCTCTTTAAGTTCCATTAATGACTTATAATGTTTAAAATATGTTGTACTTTATAGAACAGAACACAAACCTTAATTGTGATCCAATAATGAGTTATACAATTATTCATTAATCAAGTCTTTTAGTGTACTTTTTTTGTAAACAATTGTCCACCTTTTATTAAGCATGAATAGATAGGTAAGAGAATAGTTAGTAGAAGTTGCAAAAGACAGAGTTTATTTTCAATCTATCTGAAAATATAGAACATATATAATCTTAATGGCTAAGAAGATATATTGAAACTTTTGCCCAAGCACCTGGCAGAGGTCTTGGAAGTGATAATGATTTAATGACCACCTTTCAGAATTCCATGTTAGTGTTTCTATGGCTTTTTCATAGGTATTTTCTTCTTTTTTTTTTATAAGAGACTCTTTTTATTTTATTTTATTTTTTTATTTATTTGACAGAGAGAGATCACAAGTGGGCAGAGAGGCAGGCAGAGAGAGAGAGAGAGAGGAGGAAGCAGGCTCCCTGCAGAGCAGAGAGCCCGATGCGGGGCTCGATCCCAGGACCCTGAGATCATGACCTGAGCCGAAGGCAGAGGCTTAACCACTGAGCCACCCAGGTGCCCCTCATAGGTATTTTCTTATTCGATTCTCATAATGACCCTGTGAGATCAGACCTCAAAATATATTTTTTTAATGAAAAAGATTCTAGAGAATGATATTAAGGTAATATTATGTAAATAGCTCATATTTCAATATCTGTGTTTAATGACAAAGATAATATAAAGCAAAAGAAGGTTTCTATGGAATGACATTAGTCAGTTTGAATAACTAGTGTAGTATATATCCTTATTTAAATCTCTAGATAATTCCACTGGCCTCTTGAAGATAGTAATTTCTACCCCCCGCTCTGGGGACACATGGGCTCTACAGGAAAGTCATATTTTTAAGCAAACACATAATGATTAAATTCATTGCTTAATTATTCACAATTGCATTTTGATTGCATAGACATAACATACATTTTTTTTCATAACATAGATCTTTAAAACAATCACAAATTTTCTCTGAAATATATTTAAAATAATGCCTAGACATAAATAATAGCAGTTCTCCTTTTCAAAATAACTTTACATCACAGGTTCCCATTTATGGTTACATAAAGGCATGGGATCTTAAATGTTTATATTTGGGGAATATGAAATTATAAAACTTGGCTAAACACAGCCATTTTGTGAGTAACTCTGGCCCCTGAGTCTCATAACCTTTCTGATCATCATTCTGATTTTATTCCTCTGAATCCAGAACTATGTACTAAGTCTCAAGGTGCTCTTAATAGGAAGGTAAATGAGTTAATGTTATTTTTCCCATATTACACATGAAAAAGGAGTTCAGCAAAATGAAAAGACTTATTCAAAGGCATAGAACTCAGCCTATATGAGAATTAGTATTTAGGATTCTTTCTTTCTGTACTAGCTAATCTACATTTCTTCTCTCACTCTCCTTTGTCAAATAAAATCTCCTTGGTATTAATTGCAGATTTCTGATATGTGGCAGGTCATATTTTAGTGAAATGGGTACTTTTTAGCTCTACTTCGATTTTATACTTCCGATCCTTCTATGTTCTCTTCAAGGATGAGGATTAGCTAGAAATTTTACACATTGTCTTATCCATTGCTGTTATCTGTAGCACTAAAATGGGGCTGAGTGCATAGTAAGTAGTCAGTATATATCTGTTAAAGAAATGCATAAAAATAAAATAAATAAAAAATATTATTATAATAAATAAAAAAAGAGATTTCTCTCTTCTCTCCTTCCATCAAAGTATCAACACCTCCCTCCCAGCCAGCAGGCTGTTCCAAAGTAGCTGTTCCTCTAACAATTACACACTTTCCTCACCCCATATCAGAGCCTTTTTTCCCTAAAGATGTTGGAATGGAAGTAGGTGGTACAACTAGATGTTTAAGAAAGAAATTCTTCACATTGGACATAACACTTAATTTTTTTTTTACTTTATTTAGTAAGTTAAAAAAAGTTTAAAAAGTAAAGTACATAATTACTTTACTTAATAAAGTAAATTCATCACATTTATAGACATGTTGCAATTAAAAGTAAACATCTTATTAAAATATAGTGGGAAATTTAGCAGAACTCCTGGAACTCAGTAGGTACTTAATAAATTTTAATTAACTTCTTATTCTCCCTATCCTCAATTTAGAATAATCTTGCCATATACTATATTATCAATTTGTATTCTTTTTTTTTTTAAAGATTTTGTTTATTTATTTGACAGAGATCACAAGTAGGCAGAGAGGCAGGCAGAGAGAAAGGAAGGGAAGCAGGCTCCCCGCTGAGCAGAGAGCCCGATGCGGGACTCGATCCCAGGACCCCAGGATCATGACCTGAGCCGAAGGCAGTGGCTTAACCCACTGAGCCACCCAGGCGCCCCTCAATTTGTATTCTTAATGTACATTAGCATAATCTTTAAAAATGTTCTGGTACATTTCAATATTCAAAGTGTGACGTCCCTGAAAAAAAATTTTAAGGTAAAATTCTGTACATTGGATGGCAATTTTAATTGTATGATTTTAATTATAACTATAATACAATAATTCTTTCAAGCATAAAAAACATTGATTGCATAAGTTAATAGAAAACAATGAAAAACAAAACAAAAAGCAACTTGCATCCTTAGGGCTAGGTCTCTCTCTCTCTCCTTTTTTTTTTTTTTTCTTTTAATCTTGTGGAGAGCAATTCAAAGGCTATAGTATATTGGAAAAATTCCTACTTTGAAGGTCATGTCAACTTTAATATACATGCTGGTAAGTAAATAGATTCCCCATTGAATGAAAACACATACACACATACACATACACATAAGCCTTGGCAGGACTGACATTATGAAAGGTTTTATAATTTTTTTATCACATTAGGCTAATTTTCCACTTGGCTTTCTTTGTCATGATACTAATAATACTTGTGGCAATAGCAGAGGAAGGAACTATTTCTATAAGTATCGGTTGATGATAATTCATGATGACACAACTATGGGATGTTCAAGACCACAGAAGCAAGAGTTAAGCTTTATGTCTTTTTCCATTCTTACTTATAGAATTCATGGATGGTCAGCTCAGAGGCTAAATGTCTGCCAACAGTGAGCTCAAGCATTATCCTTTCTTTGCCCAATATGGTAATTCAGGTTTCAGAACTCGGCTATAAAATTTCATGAAGTTCTTAAGTTATGTCATGGCCTGTAGCTCTGTCTTGGTGCCCAGGGGCTACTGGAGTCACTGGAACTCAATTCGTAGACAGAAAAGTTGTGAACAGGAAGTGATGATTTGTCTGGATCAATTTGTCCCTCCTAACTTTCTTGTCACTAGTACATACATTGTTACTGACATTTTTTCATGGTTACTCCATGCTGAAAATGCTTAAAGAGAAATGGAAACTGAGATATGAAGGACAGATACATGGATTCCTCTAAGAGAGATTAGGAAAACAATCTCTAACAAGATACTGTCATTTATTAGGACACCAGAATGTGATAATAAATAGTATTCCAAGTGAAACTAAGTAGATTTTCAGAGATTCTAGTATTCCTGAGATTCCCAAGGATAAGAATGATCTTTTCCTTATTTTTTTAGGGATCTAATATGTGCAATGAGACACTAGTACATTTTATGTTTCTTTAATTATAAATGGGCTCTGTTAAAATTAATTTTCTAATTATTTGCTACTATTTATAACAATAAAATTTTCATATGTATTACATTTATAATTTGTGACCTTGCTAAATTATTACTTATAGTAATTGGTGGATTCTTTTTTTAAATAAATAATCATAATCATGTCTCCTAAAAATGGAGATAATTTTACTTTCTTCCTTTCTTCCCTTCTCTTCCCTTTTTTCTCATCTTTTCTTCCTTCTTTTTTATTGCCTTACTGTAATTATTAGGGCCTCTAGTGTAATATTAGTAGAAATTGTGTGATTAGATATCCCGTGTTCTTGATTTTAGGATATCTAATAAGTATGATACTAGCTATAGCGTGTTTGTAGATTTACTTTATCAAAAGATGTTTCCTTTTATTCCATCTTTTGATGAGAGATTTTAATTGTGAATGAATTTTGAACTGAAATTGAATTCTTATTTTAATATATCTTAATTGTGAATTTGTGTTGAAATGCTTTTCTCCATCTACTGAAATGGAATATTTATTCTATTAATATGGTGTGTTAGGTAAAATTCCAAGATGGCACCCACATTCGCATGCCCCAGTATTAACACACTTTCTACCAATTATCCAATTAAGCACTAATTTAGATGTTGCCATGAAGGGATCCTGCAGATATAATTACAGCTCCAAATCAACTGGCCTTAAAACAGGGAGATGATCTGGGTTGGCCCGACTTAATCAAATAAGCCCTTTATTTTATTTTATTTTTTTAAGATATTATTTATTTTTTTGACAGAAAGAGACACAGGGAGAGAGGAAACACAAGCAGGGAAGTAGGGGAGGGAGAAGCAGGCCTCCTGCTGAGCAGGGAGCCCAGTGTGGGCTCAGTCCCAGAATCCTGATCAGAACCTGAGCCATCCAGGGGACCTTAAATAAGACCTTTAAACCTGGGTCTAAAGGTCAGAGATGGAGGAATTCAGAACAATTCAAAATATGAATGGGATTTGACAAGAGAGAAATTCTCAGTGTTGGTGTGAAGAAGTTGGGGGTCATATAATAAGAAATGTGGGCAGTTTCTAGCAGCTGAGAACAGCCCAGCCCCGGGGCTGCCAGCATGCAAGCAAAGGGGATGTGAATCCTACAACTGAAAGGAGTTGAATTCTGCCAACAACTTGAATGAGCTTGGAAGGAGATTCTTCCCCAGAATCTCCAGGTGAGAGCTCAGTCTGGCCCACACCTGATTTCGGACTTTGAAGCCCTGAATACCCATCAGCAATCCAGAAATTGGGGAAGCAGGATATTGGGTTTGGCCAGCAAGCCCTGAGATGTTGAATGAAAAGATTATTTAAGACAGCTTAGTAGAAGAAAGGTGATGCCTGGGGACCAGACGCTCTAGCGGCAAAAAGCCTCAAGCCAAGCTTTGTTTCCATTTTATTAATGTCTTAGCAATACACCAAGTGTAAGTGCAAAACAAGGAGTCGAAGAGTTTGTGAAGTATGTTACCTCCACAGGTGCCTGTTCTTCAAAATTTAAATATTGACTCCCTAGATAAGAACCTTGAGCCGCAGTAAGAACCTGGCCACTTTCAGCCAAGAAACTTCAATGGAGGCCTAGTGTTCTGGGCAACTTCTCCTTTGCTTTTCAATTAGTCTCACCCACGGAGGCATATACAAATCAGATTTTTTCTATCCAGGCACTGTGAATTCCCACACAGGCAACTTCGGTGGGAATACCTTCATGCCAGGAAATGGCTTCACTGTGGCCTGAAATCAGGTGAATTTAATTAAGGCTTGCTCAAGCCCTGAAGAATCTTGCTTTCAGGCTCTCAAGAAGTAGCTCCAACACATGACTGTAGCATCAAACAAGCCAGCTGTGGATTTTCTTAGCAAGGAGGGACGCATCTTTTCCCTTTGTAGAGGATGGTTATTTTGAATCCACAGACAGAATAACTGGATCTAAATTAGTATCCGAAATATTTTGCAGCTGGGCCTATTTTCACAATCTGTTGTCTCTACTGGGCACATTTGGCCAGTTGACTTCTAGGAAGCGCGTTTCATCTATAAAAGGTCTCAACTGACATCTTCTTGAAACTTAAAAAAAAAAATTTTTTTTTTTCATCTAGGAGGTTACCGGTGTGTGGGGGAGTGGGATGGTCCTGGGGCAGGCCATGAGGGAGAGGCTGGATGTACTCAGAATCAGAAGTGGCTCAGAGAACTGCAGAATCTGGCTAAAAGCGCTGCTGCTGGGCCAGTCTTCCCAGAGGAAGCCCAGTCTCGTGCGAATCCTGAGATGAAAAACACCTGGGCATTCCGGTGCTGGAGCACCTCGTCCATTAGGAGTCTGGCTCCTAACATCTATCCAGCAAATCCCAATCCTTGTCAATGTCCTGCACCGCACCCCTCAGAGTCACAGTGAGGCTCTGCCTAAGCTAGGCTGTGGCAGAAAGACTGCACCAGGTCGAGCCGGCCTAAAGCCAGCACAGGGTATGCATTGCGCATGCGCAGGCAGCACCTCTCTAGCCTTCCGGGAAGCGGAAGGCCTCAGGGAGAAAGGGTCAGGCTTCGGGCGCCAAACGCTGGTTTCCCAATCTTACCTCTACTGAGGCCTAAGGCCACAGTGACCTGGGCACGCTGCATAAGCCTTGGGGCCAGCTCCTCCCAGCAGCTGGGAAGTATTTAGAATTCGTCGTAAGAGAACATTGCTGCCTGTTCTTCGTGCCTTTCCTCTGAAGAACAGGCTTAGAGCATTGCTCTCTCTGAGTTGGCGCACAGCCAGCTCAGCGATGGGGGACCTGGCGCCTTCACGCAAGTCCCTGCATCGGGAAGGTTCTCCTTTGACCACCGTTCATCCCTGGATGGATTTAGTTTGCCTCCATATCTTGGCTATGGTAAATAATGGTGCAGTGAACAGGAAGGAACAGGTAACTCTCCGGGATTTATTTAATTTTCTTCAAATAAACAGCCAGAAGTGGGATCGCTGGATCACATGGTAAGTAGTTTTAATTTTTTATTTGTTAGGAAACCTCCATGCTATTTTCCCATGGCTGCACAGTTTACATTCCCACCAGCTGTGCACAAGAGTCTCCACCCCCTAGCCAGCATATGTTACCTCTTGTCCTTTTGAGGATAGCTATTTGAACAGGTGCGAGGTGATCTCTTAAACTGTAGTTTTAATATACCTGATGATTAGTGGTGTTGCGTACCTTTTCATGTACCCGTTGACCATTGGTATGTCCTCTTTACAAAAATGTCTGTTCAGCTCCTCTGCCCTGTATTGTATTTTTGGAAGTTTCTTAGGGGGTAGATCTTAAAAGTTCTCATCACAAGAAAAAAAAATTGTAAACTGCATCTGGCGATGGATATTAACTAGACTTATTGTGATGATCATTTCACAATATATGTGTATAACAAATCATTATGTTGCATACCTGAAACTAATGTTATGTGTCAATTATGTCTCAAAAAATAAGTCAAAACACAACTAAGGATAAATAAATCCAAAAGGCGACTCTTTTAAGAGATCAGTAAGTTAGATAAAATCCAATTAAACAAAAAAAGCCCGAGAGGGACTAAAAATATGTAAGATTTGGAATGAGAAAAGAGCACAACTGAAACCCAGAAGAGAGTAAAAAGAATAACACAAATCTGTGGCAGCAAGTTTGAAAGTTAAATAAATGGACAATGCCTTAGCAAAATAAGAAAATTTGAATAGACTGATTTTCAAGTGAGAGATTAAAGGGAAACTAGAAATTTACCATTCATGAGTTTATAGCAGTTTGATCTAATCTTTAAGGAAGAATACAATTCTATTTGGAATTTGGGGTAACGTGTCTTTACCATAAGATGACAGAACTTTCTCTGCATTCATAAAGGTTAAGTGCTATTTTTTCCTTTGATGAAACAAATATGAAATTTTGGGGGTGTATTTGGAGTAAAATTATTCCATAGTAGAAGCCAGTACTGAAATATTTGGTCAAATTAAGATAGAAAAGACAATACTAGTGTGCATCTTTTATAGTGCATTATCAAGAGCATATATTTCTGTATCTTAAAGTCACACAATATAAAGACCCCCTCCCCCCCAAAAAAGACACAGTCCACAGAATGGGGAAAAAAGTTTGCAAATATATCCAGAATATATTCAGAAATCAGTAATAAAAAGACATATAATCTAATTTAAAAATGGTCTAAATGATTTGAATAGATAGTTTTCCAAAGAAGATATACAAATGGCCAATAAATATAAGAAAAGACTCTCAAAATCATTAGTTATATTAGGGAAATGTAACTCAAAACCACAAAGAGATAGTTCTTCATTACAACAAACCAGATATGAAATATATTGCATAAAATTGAGGAAGAAATTAATTGTAAGGAATCATTGTTAATCTGTTTGGTTTGATAATGATTTAGGGTTATATAAGAAATGCTGGTATCTGTTAGAGGTGTGCATTGAGATGTTTATAGGTGAATTCTCTCATGATGTTTAGAATTTACTTTAGAATATATATTCAAAATATATATTATATAATAAATATAAGTATATTACATACAATGAAGTTAATGTGGCAGAATTGCCAACATTTGTTAAATCTAATTATCTAGTTAATAAAACTTGGGTTTTCATTATACCTGTCTATTTTTATATATGTTTAGTTTTTTCACATAATTAAAAGTGCAAAAAGGTGGGAGAAAGGCTGGAAACACCCCACCCCCAAATGTTTGTTAAAATCTTGAGATTATTCTACATATGATACATATTGTGTATGTAATAAACCTACTTCCTGAGGTCTTTACCTTAGTTACAGTACCACCATTTGTGCATTCATTCATGCATTTCATTCAATAACATTGACTGAGGGCTTAATCTGTGCTAGGAATTATGGTAGTGCTAGTACTGGCCACTTGTTTGTCCAATTTAGAAACCTAGGAGAAAAAAAAAAAAAAAAAAGGAAAACCCAGCTAACCCATTGCTGAACTACTGACAAACAAATGTTAACTAATGAATGAATGTTGTTTTAAAGCACTAAATTTGTTTTAATTGTGTATGAAGCAATAGAAAACTAGTATGTATGGTGAATTACACTGACTGGTTTTCTTAAACTGAACTAATCTTTTTTCCTAGAAAAACCCTACTCAGTCATGATTTGTTACCTTTTTTATATATTATTGATTTTGATTTGCTAGATTTTATTAAGGTTTCTGTGACTCTTAGTAGCATATATAGTAAGATTTTTGTGGTTATTGTTAGAGTCCGTGATCAAAGGAACGAGACTGATATAAAGCGAAAATTAAACAAAGCTTTATTTCATGCCAAGCATCAAAAATCAAACTGACCAGCAGGCTGTCTCTTACGAAAAGACAATGACGACGATTCCGACAAGGTCACTCCCAAGAAGGCCGCTCCAGAGGAGGCTGCTCCGCAGATGAGGACACTCCCCGGTTGGAGCCATTCCCAAGAAGAGGCCACTCCCAAGAAGGCCGCTCCGGACGAGGCTACTCCCCAGTCGAGGCCGCTGCTAATGAGGTCGCTCCCTGGACAGGACTGCTCCCGGGACAGGGCTGCTCCGGCAAGGCCGCTCCCCGGACAGGGCTGCTCCGGCGAGGCCGCTCCCCGGACAGGGCTGCTCCGGCGAGGCCGCTCCCCGGACAGGGCTGCTCCCCGGACAGGGCTGCTCTGGGGAGGCTGCTCCCTGGACAAGTCTGCTCTGGCGAGGCCGCTCTGGAGGAAGCCTCTTCCTTGATGAAGCTGCTCCCGCAGGGCTGCTCACCGAGGAGGCCTCTTCCCAGACGAAGCTGCTCCCTGGAATGACACAGCTCTGGTGAGGCAGCGGCTCAGGGTTCGCGGCAAGGTTGCTGGCATCTAGGCCATTCCCCTCGGCGCCGGCGCCGGTGCTGAGGGTCATGGTGTGTGGGCGGGGCCGCAGGCGTTGGGGCCGCTGGTGTAGGGACCGCTGGTGTCTGGACTGCTGGCGGCTCGGGGCTGCAGGCGTCAGGACTGCTGGTGGTGCTTATAGCTCTTACAAGAGCTGTTACAGCCCCTATAGCTCTTACAAGAGCTGTTACAGCTTTTTCTGCTCCCGCCGACTCTTCTTCTGCTGCTGCTCCCCCTCTGCTGCTGCTCCCCCTCTGCTGCTGCTCCCCCGACTCTTCTCTCTGCTTCTTCTTCTTCCTTCTTCTTCCTCTGACAGCTCTCCTTCTTCTGCTCCCACCAGCCTCGCAGACCAACCTTTATGGGGGTGGTTGAGTCCCGCCCCTACACAGGTGGCCAATTGAATCCCAATTCACCCCAGTGGATATACACGCGCTCCACCGATTGGACATCTCCACCTGGCCTGCCCCTCCCCTACATCCGGGGTCCACAAGCCAGTTCCTCTGGGAGGGGCAGGCCCTTACAGTTATGTTATTCTGAACATAACCACATAAAGGTAGTACTGGCCTCCTGAAATATATAGGGAAGTATTTTCAACTCCTTTATTTTTTGGGGAGGTTTTATAGGTTTCATGTTTTTTCTTTGAGCTGTAATAGAATTCATCAGAGAGAAACCATGTGGGTCTGGATTGATTGATTGATTGATTTTAGATATTTATTTATTTGTTGTCAGAGAGAGCGCACACGCACAAGCAGGCAGAGTGCAGGCGGAGAGAAGGAGAGAGAGAGAGAAGCAGGGTCCCTGATCTGAAGACCCCTGGGATCATGACCTGAGCCAAAGGCAGAGGCTTACCCACTGAGCCACCAAGTTGTCCCATGGGCCTGGAGTTTTTTAGTAGGCATACTTATATGAGGGATTTAGTGTTTTATGTTTTTTATTTTTATTTACTATTATTATTTTTTAAGATTTTATTTGTCAGGGAGAGTGAGGATGTGAGAGCCAGTGTGCATAATAAGCATAAGCAGGGGGAACAGCAGGCAGAGGGAGAAGCAGGCTCCCCACTGAGCAAGGAGCCCAATGCCAGACTTCAGTGACCTGAGCTGAAGGCAGACCTTTAATGGACTGAGCCACCCAGGTGTCCCTGAGGGACTTAATGTTTTAAATATAGTGTTTTTAGGTTTTTGTTTCATCTTGGGTCAATTTTGGTAAATTGTATGTTGCAATAACTTTTTTCACTTAAATGAGGCTGTCAAATTAATTGGCATAAAATTGTTCATAATAATCTCTTACTGTGATTTTAATGTCTGTAGGATTCACTGCAAGAATTTATGCTGTTTTGAACCTTGATTAATCTAGGTATTAATTGGTTTTGTGAATATTCTCAAAGTACCAGCTCTCTGTTTTGTATTTCATTGATTTGAGTTCTCTTGTTTCTTTTTTCCTCCCTCTTTCCTTCCTCATTGTCAACTTTTTGCTATTTTATTAAATGATAAAAAATGATTTCCTGAAATCACATTTCCTGACCCCACATATGTAGAGCTTCCCACATTGTCAACAAGCCTGCACCATATTATGTATATTTGTTACAATTCATGAGCCCTTCATTAGCACATCATAATCATCCAAAGTCCATAGTTTACTTAGGGTTCACTCTTGGTGTTGTACATTTTATGGATTTGGACAAATGTATAAAGACAAGCTAGTATCCTGTAGAGTATCTTCCTTAGCCTAAAGATCCTCTGTGCTTTGCCTGTTTATCCCTTCCCATCACTCCAACCTCTGACAACAATCAGTCTTTGGAATTGTCTTAGTTTTTACTTTTCTAGAACATCCTATAGATGGACTCACAGAGTATGTAGTCCTTTCAGATTGGCTTCTTTCACTTAGTAATATGCCAAATAGGTTGTGGTACCAATTCCAATGTTGGGAGGCAGTACCCCACACCAACAAGCAGTTCTCAGAATACCAAATGGGTGTCCTAAAATTAGATTGGGTTCTGACACTGTGTACCCAGATATAGCATCAGATTCTACAGGTTAAGGGTTCATTCCTATAATATGGCCTACCATCCACCCCTCACTTCAGGCACCAGTCACAAGCCTAGGTTATTACCTCTGCTTCTGGCCAATTGGCTGCAGATTGGAAGTTCCCATGACTTCCTCCTTGGAATTAAGGTTTGGGTCGCAAATGCAGGTTGTTACCTGTACTTCTGAACACCTGGTTATAAATCAGAGGTTCCCATGACCTCCTCTTTGGGTTCACTTAATTTGCTAGAGCAGCTCTCAGAACTCAGAGAAACATTTTACTTATAAGATCACTAGTTTATTATAAAAAGATATAACTCAGGAACAGCCAGGTGGAAGAGAAACATAGAGCAAGCAAGCTATGAGGAAAGGTCCAGAGTTTCCATGCCTTTTCCAGGTATCCCACTCTCTTCCCATCTCAAAGACTTCACCAGCCCAGAAGAAGCTCTCTGAATTCTGTCCTTTTGGGATTTTTTAATGGAGGCTTCATTACATAGGTGTGATTGATTAAATCCTTGCCCATTGGTGATTGATTCAACCCCTAGCGCCTTTCTCCCCTCCCCAAAGGTTGGGGGGGGGACTAAAGGTGCCAACCTTCTAATCACATTGCTAGTTCCTATGGCAACTGTCCCCCATTCTTAGGTACTTTCAAAAGTTACTCTATTCAGGGGCATCTGGGTGGCTTAGTGGGTTAAATCCTCTGCATTCGGCTCAGGTCATGATCCCAGGGTCCTGGGATCCAGCCCCACATCGGACTCTCTGCTCAGTGGGGAGCCTACTCCCCCCACCCCCCTCTGCCTACTTGTGATCTCTGTCTGTCAAATACATAAATAAAATCTTACAAAAAAGAAGAAAAAGTTACTCTATTCATGTAACAAAAGACACCTTTATCTCTAATATCTAGGAAATTCCAGGGATTTTTTGGGAGCTGTGAGCCAGGAACCATAAATGAAGATCAAATATATATGAGAAATAAATATATTATGGTTTTCTAAAGGACCAAATGTATATTTTTTATAAATCACAATATTGTCTATGCATTTAAGTTTCCTCTGTGTTTTATTATGACTTGATAGCCAATTTCTTTGTAGCACCGAATAATAAATATCCCATTGTTTGGATATACTAGTTTATTTATCCATCTATCTCCTAAAGGACGTTTTGGTTCCAAAGTTTGCTTCCAAGTTTTGACAAATAAAGCTGCTATAAACATGATTAAAGGTTTTGTGTGGAAATAACTTTACATTTTTTCAGGAAAATGCAAAGAAGCGTGATTGCTTAATAATATGTTAAGAGTATGTTTAGTTTTGGGGCGCCTGGTGGCTCAGTGGGTTAAGCCTCTGCCTTTGGCTCAGGTCATGATCTCAGGGTCCTGGGATGGAGCCCTGCATTGGGCTCTCTGTTCAGCGGGAAGCCTGCTCCCCCCCCCCGCCCCCCTGCCTGCCTCTCTGCCTGCTTGTGATCTCTGTCAAATAAATAAATAAAAAAGAGTATGTTTAGTTTTGTAAGAAACCACTAAACTGTCTTCCAGAGTAGCTACACAGTATATTTCTTATTTCTACCAGAATGGAATGAGAATTTATGTTGCTCCAGAAACTCATCAGGATTTGGTATTGTCAGTGTTCTGGATTTTGGCCATTCTAATAAGTCTGTAGAGATATCTTGTTCTTTCAATTTGCATTTTCCTGATGACAGTTGATGTGGGGCATCTTTTCATATGCTTATTTGCCATCTGTATGTCTTCTTTAATGAGGTGTTCATTAAAGTCTTTAGCCCATTTTTTTTTTTAATAAAGGTCAGCATTTTATTTGATTTTTTTTTTTTTTTTTAATTTGACAGAGAGATCACAAGCAGGCAGAGAGGCAGGCAGAGAGAGAGAGGAGGAAGCAGGCTCCCCGAGAGAGCAGAGAGCCCGATGCGGGGCTCGATCCCAGGACTCCGAGATCATGACCTGAGCCGAAGGCAGCGGCTTAACCCACTGAGCCACCCAGGCACCCCTTTAGCCCATTTTTTAAATTATTTTCTTACTGTTGATTTTTAAGAGTTCTTTGTCTATTTTAGATAACAGTCCTTTATTAGATTTCAAAGTTTTTTTTTTTTTTTTTCCTTTATTCTCTTTCTCTTCTTCTGGACTTTTCAATTATACAGATGTTAGGCCTTTTAATTTTGTGCTACAGTTACCTAATACTCTGTCCATTTTTTCCCCCTGATTGTAAAAAATCTTATTCAGGTGAATGAATTTTACTGATTTAGCATCACATTCATTGACTCTTTTCTTTCTCATTGTCATTCTATTATTCTGCTATTAAGTGAACCCAGTATTTTGGTTTCTTCTTTTCCCCCTCTCCCCCACCTCCCAGGGATGTATTTTTCAGTTCTAAGTTTGCATTTGGTTCTTTTCAATATTTTGTATTTCTCTGAAATCTTTTCACTTTTCATTCATTGTTAGTGTAGTTTATTTTGCCTGATTAGTGTATTATCATATGCTATGGAAAAACCTAAAGTTTTTTTTTTCTTTTTTTTTTCTGGAAACTTCAATATTACTGTCACTGTGGGGTTAGCCTCTGTTGATTTTCTTTATCTTGAGAATGAGTCTAGTTTTCCTAGTTCTTCATGGGTTGAGTAATTTGGGGCTTATACATTGTGAATATTTCTTTTTGGGGCTCTGGATTCTGTTATATTATGAGAAATATTGATATTTTGGGTTTAGTAGGCAGTTATCTTGGTTAGATTCAAATACAAGCTTTTTCTTTTTTTTTTTTTTAAAGATTTTTATTTATTTATTTGACAGAGAGAGATCACAAGCAGGCAGAGAGGCAGGTAGAGAGAGAGGAGGAAGCAGGCTCCCTGTCGAGCAGAGAGCCCGATGCGGGGCTCGATCCCAGGACCCTGAGATCATGACCTGAGCCGAAGGCAGCGGCTTAACCCACTGAGCCACCCAGGCGCCCCAAGCTTTTTCTTAATTTAAGGAGGATGACAATTGAATTCTTGTTGCAGACTGTGTGAAGTCTGACATTCAAATGTATGGTTGGAGGGCCAGAGACATGGATCAAGTTTTATATGTAGAATCTGATGTTTCCTTTCACTGGCTCATTGCTTTCTGAGATTTCCCCTCACTCCCCTGCCAACTCTTTGCAGCCCTAGGTACTGCAGACTTTTTCCACAGGTTTGTTCACCAAGAAAGATGGTTGACTTTCTATGAGGTTTTAGCCACCTTGTACCACTCTGTAACTTGCTGTCCTCAGAGTAAAGCTGTAAAGTGGAAGACTTCTACTTTCCTCCAAGTTTTGATTTGTTTCTAAAATCTGCCTTCTTTGTTCAATTGATATTTTAGCCAATGATATTAAAAATACATGATTAACTTTCATGCATTGCAGAAAATATCTAATTATGCTGATTTTTTCTTATATATATTTATAGTATCTGATTTAATAAAGTAAGGAAATAAAGTAGTAGAATAATATGTACCTTGTAAATTTGTTATAGCATAAGTAATCTACATAAAATCAAAATGTCAGATGTAAAATAGGTGTTCAATTGACCATAAGCTGATTTGAAGAAAGTCACTGCTTATGTTGTTTAATAAATCTAAGACAAATAATGTTGGATCCACGGACATTGGAATATGACGAGATGACTGTTAGGGAAAGCTGACTCAAATTTCTTCTGGAGTGATGGCCTCCTGGGGAGGATTTTGGAATAAAACTGTACCACTGAAGAAGACTCAATATACCTCTAGTTCTACCACATTCTTTGAACTTTAGTAGAACTCTCAGGGAAGATAACAAAAGTTTTTCATTGACCTTTCTGTATTTCTGGGTGTTTAACCTGCATCCTCAGCTTTGATTAATAAACATTATACACTTGGTTGTGTTGTTTGAATACCCAAAAGATTCAGGCTGTTTTTAGTTTGTTTTGCTTTCAGTCAATAAAGTAAGATTGATTTGGCTGCTTAACCAGGGAACGTACTCTATTACAAAACTCCCTATATATATATCTATGTTCAATTTTGAGCTTAGCAATACAAATAGTATTTGGGGCATGTGTGCCTGTGTGCATGTTCATACATGCTAGCTGATACCTTTTTAAAGAATATTTGATCTATACATTCCAGTCTTTAGTTCCAGCTCTAAGCCCAAATTGAGGGAAATACCTAATTACCCTCAGGTAACAAGAAATAAAATTACATCATTCTATGTTATTCTGAGGGATACTTGCTATAAAGTTTTATCTAAGTTAATATAATTCCAAAGCTAATGCATTGTAATCAAAGCAGAATTATACATGGTAAAGATTATAAAAATACCTTGTTTCATAAAACCCTGAAATGGTCTTGGAACCTGAAGCAGATTTGTTTCAGCAGGGTTCAGAAGCTGGCCAAGAAACATAAATTGTTGAGAGATTGTAAAAAGCACATTGGAATTGGTCCAGATAATACCCCCTGAATTAAAAGAGTAATTTAAAAATCAGGACACTACTTTTTATTTTTTAACCAGTAGCTAACATAAGGATTTCAGATAGGGAGAAATATATTTTGATTAATTTTGCCCTTTTCAGAGGGAACCTGGCAGCTTTGTCCTTCACCAGCTGGAGTTTATGTAAGGCCTTATGGAGCAAGTCAGCCAACAGGGAGTTACAATAGTCTAATCTTCATGACCTGGATACTGCCTTGCGTGAGCAGCTTGCTTAAGTAAAGTATCTTTCAATTCCCCGCCAGGGGGTTGAGAACACAAAGGTATTGCAGTGGTTTCCCTTGTGTGACCACACTTATCTGAGGAAGTCAAGATCCTTGTTTACTCCTATTTGCCTGATTTCTTGAATGTTCTGGGTAGGGAGAAAAGCAATAGAAGCTGTTAAGATAAGGATACCTAATAACATAATAAATAGCCATGATGTTCTAAATTTAGGAGAGAGTTAAGGTTGGCAATTTTCCATTGACTGATCTTGATTAGCACAGTTTTTAATAAAATGTAGATAACTGCTGCTGTATGCCCAGGTTTGTGTTAGGTGTATCGCTTGAGATTTTGCCTGAATTGTTTTAAATTTTGTACATCTGCTTTGCTTAGCTTCCTTATTGGCTGAGAACATTTTAGATGCTATGTCCAATGTTGTCTTTTTTTCCTGAGACTAATGCTCAAATATACTGGCTGTTTCATCTGGGATTGCCTTTAGAGTTGTGCCAACATGAAGTTTACCATCAATCACAAGCATCACTCATGGCCAGTTTCTAGAACAGTATCTATCAGAGTTGATATTATCCAGCATTTTTGTTGATCAGATGAAAAGTTCTTTATAAAGGAGAAATATTTGTTTTATGGTACATACTATGTAACAAAAATATATGACCTTGTATGGATCATTTTCTCACCTAAAGAATTAAGATAACTTCTGACATGTATACTCTAAGATATTCCATACCAAAATGCAGTTATACATCAAGGAGCAAAGCTATAGTCATTTTGGTTAGAATTTATAGACTATAGTCATTTATATTCTTTACCTTTTCTAGCAGAAGTTCCATTTTCTTTAATTTGTAACATTCCATTATTAACTTAGGACTTAGTTGTATTATATTTAATCCTTTTAAGTATGGGTATGGATGTGGATTTAATCTTTATAAATGTGGATAACATTGACTTTTGTGCTCTTTTTACCATTTTCTTCAGTCTAGTCATTTGTATTTACCATTTAGATCTTTTTTCCTTCAAAAGGAAAAATAATAAATTAGACCTTTTGGATTTTAAATAATGCTGCCTCTATACTGCAATCTAAGGTATATTTGGGTTGAACCAATGAGAAATTGTTCTGTGAGCAATAATTGCTGCCTGTATAACATAAAGAATAAAACAGATGTTAGCATGATCTCAACTTCTAAGTCAAGAGAATCTTTCCTTCTTCATAATACATCCACATACACCTGGGTCCACTGACTGCTTTGAGTCACTTTTATTAACTTTGATTATCTAAAAAACAAAACAAAACAGTTGAATAACAAGTGTTTGGTTTTTTTTCCCCTGGGAATGGGAAGCTTTTAAAATAAAAAGATGGCATGAGGATGGGAACCCAAGAATACCCTCATGAAGCTTCTTGCAGGAACATCTCCTCTCATGGTTCCAAGGAAACAACAAAAACTAAGAACTAGGGTTCTTACCCCACTTTACCATGTAGAACCCTAATAAATGAGATAGACAAAGGAAAAGCTTGTTTTGACTAGGCTAGGTGGCCGAGTGCTTTCTCCCCTTTATGAACAGATCCAAATTTGAGAATTTACCTTGAAAAGGAACAAAAATTCAATTAGCCAACAAAACCCACAAAAAAACCAGAACACCTGCATGGGGGAAATAATCATAAAATGCTCCAGCAACTCTAGGCAACTTTACCATGATTACCTCAATGCATGTTCAACTATTCGCTCCTCTGGGCTAAAACCAAGAGCCTCTGAACACTTGAAATGACTTTGCCAGAGTGTCGTTTTCACAGAACTACTCTCTGAAGCCAACCTTCTCTACATTCATTTCATTGCTCTGTATACTTGTCAAATCCTCCAGTCCCTTAAATCTTTCGTTTTTTCCCTCCATGTTTGCCTTTTCCTGTCTTCATGATCTTCATTCATATCTGAAGTCATAGCCTGTCATTTCAACAACCTTTGGCAGTCCTCTTTAACAACCTCAAATCTGTTGATGTGATTTTTTTGTTTAAAACAACTTTATGATTTCCTCTTGCCTAGAGATAAAGTACCAACACCTGTACAAGTTTCAGAAAGGTCCTTTATGATGTGGCCTTTCTACCTCCCATCTTATCCTTCATGACTCTGTTGTCAGACACACTGCTGCAGCCAAAATGATGCCCTTTTTCAGTTCCTCTACCATGTCCTGCCCTCTCTTGCCTCCTGGCTTTTGTAAAAGCTGTTTCTTTCGCTAGTGTCCTTGCTTCCTTCCGTCTCTTCTCCAGGAAGCTAACTTCTGCACCCTGTATGTTCAGCTCTAAGAAACATTTTCTAACTTTTCCTTCTCTGGCGTGGGTTATATGCTTTCTAATAGCCCTCACTGTTTATCTTATACTGATATTTATTGAGCTGCCGTGTAACTCATTCTTCAGCTGTCTGACTCCTTCAGCTGCAGTAAGCTCTGTGATACCTGACTGTGTCCTTTAGCCTCTCACATAACAGGCAAAGTTAAGTCAAATATACCAATAAATTTGAGAGTGTCAAGAAGATTATGTAATTGGTTCAATATCATGCATTTATGAAGTTGTGGAAACCAAAATCTGGATTCAGGTTGGTTAGCTTCAGTGACTGTGCACATAACGGGCAAACTGCAGTACCTTGTTATTACTTGATTTTGGACTTATAGCAGTATTAGGTGTTTGTTCCCATTTATAGAACTCTAACCTTCCCACATTCATGGTGTTTGAGCAGTACACACGACCCAGGAATTAGTTTTTGTCTTGTAGATATTTTTCTATTTATAAGTACCTAAACTTCTTTAATTTTATACCCAACAAGAAAAATATTTCTCTGTATTCTCATGTTTCACATCAAATCTTTTTCAAACTTGTAGGTTCCATAGGCAGTTATTATCAGGGCTGACAATCCTAGGTCCACACTTCCTAAGAGATATACCCATTTAATTTTCTATAGGTCCCACAGCCTCTGAATTACAGTACAAAGTGTTTCATAGTCTAAGAAGGACTTTCACATGCTTCTTTTATTTAATCTTCAAAACCCTTAGAAGGCATTATTATCCCTGAGTTATAGCTGATGCCCATACACATTTTTAACAACCAACTAAAATGCACTGTGTTCTATATTTCTTTTGTATACCAAAGTATAATGTAAGGCTTCATAATACTTTATATTATAACTGTATTAGTTACAAACTAGATTTTTCCATCACTTAAAAAAATACCCCAAGAAGAAGATATGCATTTATTCATGGAGATGTAAGATTTTTTTGCCTTCTTATCTCTGTATGGGACAGAAAGATAAAAGTGCAGCTTTTCCTTTTTATAATGTTACTTTGAAGTAATCACCTGACACAATTAATCCTGAGCCGCAGAAGAGCACCAGGCCTGTATTTACAATCCTAAGAGACTCACCAAACTTACTTGGTACTTTCAAGGTCAGAAAATATGACTTGTCTTTGTTTCCTACACCGCAGAGGAGAGAGTTTGCTCCATTAATTTTAATGAAGGCAAAATCAGCATAAATTCCACAGATTAGCAGTGGTCTATAAATTTGCTCTGATCAACATTGTATTTATTGTGCAACATATTTTCCGTATAGTTGTCTATATTTCCCACCTTAAATATACGAGGAAATTTGACTTTTTTCATGGAAATTTAAGAAGTAACATTTCCGTAATCACAGGTGACTAGAACAATATATGCCTGTTAAAACTGCTCACTAGGGAAGTCACATCTTCTTTCCTTTTATTATTGTAGTATTATTTCTTGAGATCCAAGTGTTAGGAGTTCATACATCCATTATATTGTTGATATATATATATAATATATATATATATTAGATTGTTGATATATATATATATAATATATATATATATTAGATTGTTGATATATATATATTAGTTGATAAGATTTACCATATGTATATAGGTTTGCCATATATATGTGTGTGTATATATATTCTTTTACATACTAATTTATACAAGCTTTCAAGCAGGTAAATAGAAATCTAGTTGTAGGAGTGAATTGCCTGGTTTGGATAGCAGTTATTGCAGTTGGTCAAAAATGGTACTTAAGCCATTTTTAGAAATGTTCAGTGCTTTAGGGTGCCTGGGTGGCTCAGTCAGTTGAGCATCCAGTTCTTGATTTCAGCTCAGGTCATGATCTCATTGGTGGAATTGAGCCTCACTTTGGGTTCTCCTGACCACAAAGTCTGCTTGAGGTACTCTCCCTTTCTGTGTATCCCCTCCCTTCACTCTCATGCTCTGTAAATAAACAAATACATACATGTATACATGCATACATACATACTTTAAAAATGTTCAGTACTTTATTTATTTGACAGACAGAGATCACAAGTAGACAGAGTCAGGCAGAGAGAGAGAGAGGAGGAAGCAGGCTCCCTGCTGAGGAGAGAAGCCCTATGCGGGGCTTGATCCCAGGACCCTGGGACCATAACTTGAGCCAAAGGCAGAGGCTTTAACCCACTGAGCTACCCAGGCATCCCCAGTGCTTTATTTTTTTAAAAAATATATTATTTATATGAGAGAGAGAGAGAGAGGAGAGAATGAATTTGTCCTGGAGGGGGAGGGGCAGAGGAAGAAGGAGAAAGAGAATCTTAAGCACGGGGCTCCATCCCATAATCTGGAGATCATGACCTGAGCCAAAACTAATACTCAGGTGCTCAAATGACTGAGCCATTGTTGTGCCCCTGTTCAGTGCTTTTTAAGAGAAATAATGCAATAGCAGATGTATTGTTTTGCTTGTACTTATATTTACATCAGTATGTGTATTATCTTTGTCTATATTTATATCTATCTCTCCTGCTAAGAATGGAACTGCTAATGTCATGCCTTCATATGGGGGAATATGATCGTGTTTGTTCTGATGAGACCACTGGGTATTTGAGTCCTCCTTTTCTCCAAACACCAGTGTCTTTCTGGTCAGTGAGTCTTATAATTAAATCTCCAGTTCTATCTCCAAAATATTTTCTGATTCCATAAACTTTATTACTCAAAAGTTCGGTGAAACTTATTATCTCTCACCAAGATTACTTCAGTAGCTTTTAAATAAATTCCCAATTTGAGTAGCACACCTACATAATCACATTTCACATTTCTGAGTGTTATTTTTCTAAAACATAGGTCTGGTGGAATACTCTAATCAAAAACCTTTGAAGTCTTCTCTTTGCTTCAGGGATGCTGAACCATCACCTTAGTGGGGACCTCAACAATGGGCCTTAGTCCAACTCTGCAGCCTTAAGTGGAGCCAGCATTTCTTTAATGCACTCTTCATGATTTGTAACTATATTTATGGAGTTACCTCTTCTTCCAGCCACAGTTCACATTTAATCTCTGTGATGTCTTCCTCAAATTCCCAAAGTAAAATTTAACATTTTCTCTTCTCCTTTATGATAATACCTTGCTCAAAGTTTATTTATAAGTCATTCTATTGTAGTAAGCTTGTTAGTTTGCTTATTTGATTTTACTTCTCCTTACAACCAGCTTAAAGTTTCCTTGAGAATGTAGATTATATGAAGTTCTTTGACTTCCCATCTTTAGTCCAGAGCCTACTTGTTATATAGAATGTGATCATTAAGAACTATCTGAATTAAGTAGAATAAAGTCTTTTGTACTTTTTATCTAACATTTGTTTTATATTACTCATTTTATAAAGAATTACGATGGGAAAAATAAATCTTTTCTTTTTATTTTTAAAGATTTTATTTATTTATTTGACAGAGAGAGACTCAGTGAGAGAGGGAACAGAGGCAGGGGGAATGGAAAAGGAAGAAGCAGGCTTGCTGCTGAGCAGGGAGACCAATGCAGGGCTTGATCCCAGGACCCAGGTATCATGAGCTGAGCTAAAGGCAGATGCTTAATGACTGAGCCACCCAGGCATCCCAAAAATAAGTCTCTCAAGAAATAAATACTTCATTATAAACTTTGCCTCATTAAAAACAAACAAAATCAGACCAGGAGCAA
Source organism: Lutra lutra (assembly GCF_902655055.1). Taxonomy (NCBI): domain Eukaryota; kingdom Metazoa; phylum Chordata; class Mammalia; order Carnivora; family Mustelidae; genus Lutra; species Lutra lutra. The sequence continues at coordinate 126,023,177 of NC_062283.1, read as the reverse complement.
GAAGGGGACATTAACTGAGAGATTTTTCCTAATCAAGTAATGATATTGAGCAGCTGATGAACATTTGTCTTGGGAACTTTAGGAAACAGGAGGATGTAGAAAGGAAAGCATAGGGAAGTAGGTACATCAGTTGGGATCTTACTATTCCAAGTAAAAGTAACCTGCTTATTTAAGGTAAAACTTAGAAGTATCTCATGGAAACTAAGAGCAGGGGTCCACTTTGGTCTAAGAAAAATTTGAAAAGATCTAGAATACTTTCTGCTTCTTTTACCTCTACAAATCTTTCTGTTTCCTTTGTTGTCTCTTACTGCTGGTAAGTTTTCTTTGTTGTAATATGGTGACTAGTACCTCTCATTCAAGATAATAGCCAGATTAAGACTGTATCATTAAATTTTAATTTAAAACTTTTATGGGGAGCAAACTTGGCCCAGCTTGAACAAGATGACGACCCCTGGGCCAGTTATGTCCAGGAGTGCTGAGTGAGTCACTTTTGGTTCAGGGATTGCTCCTCCCACTCCCAACATGTAAAATTTCGAGAATGGAGACACTGCTGTATAAAAAGCCTTGGGGAGATGTGGATAAAAGATTGGTTCTTTATTATTATGCCATAAAGTATTTTTAAAATTTGAATAAATAAGTATTATGTGCTTCTTGGGTTTTAAAACAATAAAATATAGGAGTCACTGAGATTGAATCCAACTATTGGGACTAACCGTTACTAAGTTTAAAAATGCACACATTCCTTCAACTACCTCTTGGCCCTTAAGAAGTGTTAGGACTCGTATTTTTCCTTCCCATTTCCATGAGGAAATTTCCCCTATACTTATAGGAGAGTAACTACTGGAAAGATAATATGACCCCTTCACTTTGTCTTTCATTCTTCTTGGAGCAAAGGAGTAATTTGCTAATTTGATCAATGATATGGGTCTGTTCTCCGTTGATTCTAAGTGTGTACAGGGCGGTAACCTTCTCCTTTTGCTCCTGCCCTCCTAGAAGAATGGCCCAGGGCCATCTAGGAAACAGGGTAGGGGTGTGGTTTTCTTTCTGCTCTTTGAGCTCAACAGATGAGAAGTAGATCCTTCTTGAGTTTATTTGGGGAAGAAGTATGTGTGTTTGACAATTTTATTTTCTTATAGGTGCAGGTTGTGTTTTCTATTTCAGCTGTGTCTGTATGGAAACTACTATATTTTCTATTTTGACATTAAATCATATATGAATAGAGTTCTGATTTGATAAACCCCAAAATAAGCTGCATAAAAGCCAGAAGACCATTTGAATGGACCCAAACATTCATTTTGGAAACAAACTAACAAGTTTAATTTGTTCGATTTATTCAATTTTTTCCAGTTACAGAGTGAAAGCCATCTGTTGTTCATCAGTGACAGATTAATTTTTCAGTTGGCACAGACCTGAATGTCAGGAACAGGGCTTTGCTGCTGATTTTGACCTAAGTAGCATGGCTAAAGGAGTCAGATCACCAATAGAGACAAAGCTCTTAGTTCCAGTAAAGACTTGGCTTAATAAAGGCATACTTCCATTAAAAAAAGAAAAAAAAAGGCAAGCTCTAGGTTTTGCTAGGTAAGCCATGTTGGCTCCTTCCAATGCAATTTTTTTCTTGTAGTGTGGTTCGCAGACCAAGAGCATCAGCATCATCTGGGGACTTGTTTGAAATGAAATATCCTGGCTCTGTCCCAGGAGGTTCTGAGTTAGTGCATGAAGAGTAGGGGTCAGAAATTTGGGGGTTTGGTTTTAATATTATTTGATTTTGGTTTTAACATTAACTTTATACTTCTGAATTTACTTTGCTCTTTAATTTATGAGGGGAAGATGAGATAACCTTTAGCTTTCAGTTTGTCCCTGAGAAGGTATAAGGCCATTAACATTGTTGAAATTTGGGAAATTTTGCTATTGTTGTTTTTGTCAAATATTGTTACCACACTATTTTTATGATGATTTATGGGCTCAATGAATTACCTTGGGTGAATGGTATTTGAAAGTTCACTGTGTAATTTAAAGTTCATTGGATGTAATTTAAAAATGGGAAATAGGTTGGAGAGTGGGCCTTGTTCTCCTAGACCTCATATTTCAAAATCTTGGGCTTTACCATAGACCCAATCAGAACCTACTTTTAAACAAAACTCTTAGATGGTTCATATGCCATTACTATTTCTGAAGTGCTGATTTATTTTTCCCAATCTTCCAAGATAATCAGAATTATATGGGGTGATTTTATAAAAATGTAGATTCTCAAGATCTGTCCTGCTGCTTCAGAATCTGTAAGGGAGAATCCTGGAGAATATGGTAAATAATGGAAGCCCATCTCTCACAAGAGTAGAACAGTACTTTTCAAATGTAACTGTGTGTTCATATCCCTTAGGGATCTTGCTAACATGCAGGCTTTCTGAATCAGTCAGTCTCAGCTGGAGGCTGAAATTCTGCATTTCCAGTAAGCTCCCAGGTGATGCCCATGCTGTTGAACCACAGGCAACATTTGGTAGCAGGGCCAGAATATCAGGGCTCGTGTGTTCAAAACAGTAAATAACTCGCAAATGTGTCTGATGTGTCTGTCTTTTGAACACTCTTGGTGTTCTAAGGTATGAATTTATAGAAAGCATGTTAGTCAGTCTGCTTTAGGGCCAGTTTCAAATAGTCTTCTGCAGCTCAAATAATGAAAAAGCTGTTGTTTTGATCTCCGTATGTTTGACTTCTCTATTTGTAATGGAGTTGAGTATGTGTATATTTGTGTTGACTTTTTTATTTTTAAGATTTATTTGTTTATGTTTGCAAGAGAGTGAGTGAGAGCATGTGAGCAGGAGGAGTGAAGGGAGAGAAAGAGAGAGAATCTCAACCAGACGCAACAATGAAAGTGGAACCCAACATGGGGCTTGATGTCTGGACCTGGAGATCACAACCTGAGTCAAAACCAAGAGTTAGATGCTTAATCTACTGAGTCGCCCAGGTGCCCCATGTATCTGTGTTGGTTTAAACCCAAGCAGGACTTAACACAAATGTTACAGCTACAGATAATCTAAGACTCATTGCCAAATCTCTTTTTCTCCCCAGACAGTGGGACTAATTAAACTTCTCCTCCATCATATCTCCCAATAAGCTGTTTAGTTTTACCATAAAGGTGCTTCCACATGAGCTCAGACAATTTTTGCTAGACAATTGAGGGCAGCTTTAATGTGGTCAGTGCCTTCCTCTGCTTGAATCAGAGGAGAGAAATAAACATTTGATTACATTTTGCAATTCCTTTAAGGAATGAGAGATGCCACCAAGAGAGAAATTCTGGGAGCTTGCAAGAGAAGGCATGCAAAGTCACTAAATCATGGGTCCCCAGGGCCCAGTTCAGCTATGCTGGTGATGCAGAGTTGGGGAATCTAAAATGGAGGATAAAGCAGGAAAACTGTGATTAGGTTTTTACATCTAAGTATTTGCTGGGCACTGGTGTGACCTGCATAGCAAATGCAAATGCTTTGGAGAAAAGCAGAGATTCTGTGTAAAAAGGGAAAGTGCATTTCATTCATACATATATCTATCTATCTATCTATCTATCTATATATATATATATATAGATATTTCTCCTCCTCCCACCCCCCACCCCCAGAGGCACTTATTTGGAATAAATATTTGGAGGAAGGGCTTTCTGTGGTTAGCTACACCTTTTAGAAAAGCAGCAAGTGGGAAGGCTTTAGCAAGAAAGTCATAAATCAGGTGTATTGAAATTGCACTGTAGACATTTTTTTAAAAGTAGGATTCATGTTTTGGGGACTTGTCGAAGATACTATTCAGTTATTTTCTAAGTCAGTGTTTGTTTGCTGTTATAGTTTTATTCAGGTACACTTTTTCTTGAGAATTAGGAGACATGCAGATGCTCAATGTTCAAAAATAACCAATGAAGTATGGCCTTTACTGAAAAAGTTTCCAAATGAAATATAGAAAAGAAAAGATTCAAAATAACCAACAGGAGAGTTAAGGAGTAGTAAGTAGCTAGTAGAGTAAGGTAGAGGATAACTAAGAAAGCAGAAATAGGATAGTCAAAAAACGAGGGACTTTGTGAGCTAGCTCCTTGTATGAAATCAAGTCAGTGTTCATACCTTTTAGTCTTTGGTTAAGTTCCCTGACAATGGTTTACATTTGGTACCTGCAGGGGCTGCTTTTACACAATAGGCTTGAGCAATGGAAACTTGATCAAGGAAAAAAGGCCCACTGTGACCCCTGACTGAATAGACAAACCTATCAGGCGACCCATGTCATGATATCCAAAGGTTCTAACTAACCAATGGGCTACTTAAAACCAAGCACAATTACCAAAAAAGGGAGAACTCCATACATGGCTATACCTCCTCCTCTTCTGCCTTTAAAAACAGCCTCCGCTCTGCTGTGCCCCTTGAGGTGTATTCAGTAAACTTCTATCTCCTTTGTTCTGCCTTGGGTAAATACTTTCATCACCCACCACTGGCTTCTATCCAATCATTGCTCCACATTTGGGGGACCCCACCCAATCTGGAAGACACCACATTTAAATACCACAGTACCTAGGAATTTTCATTTTTATTTTTATTTAATAAAAACTTGAGTGTCATTTATATTAAATGGTATGCTAATATATCATATTAAATGGTATTTAACTCAGTTATTCAATGTTATTAACATTATTAAATGATTTCTTATGAATTAAAAAGAGATAAGGGAACAAATATTTATAAGCACTATCAAGGTAATTTGACATTTTTTAGTTGTATGGAATCCATTATCACTTCTTGATTGTGCCTTATTTTCTAGTAGACAAATAATTCTTCCTTACTATATGTAGAGTTTCTAGGATGGCAGTTCTACACGAACTCTTCATCATGGAAGACTAATCAGGAGCTGTCCCAGGAATTTGAATCTCAAGCAATTGATGAAAGTCTGAGAATGAATGTTTAGAAGTTATCTGCTCCCCCTTGTCCCTTTGACTAGATTTTCAAATGGGGAGAGATTTGCTGTGATTCTTACTTCCTATGTGTTTTGTTGCTTTCTGTGGCATTCATTGTTTCTGCTTAGTCCCAAACCTGATCCTCTACCCTTCTTCCTCTATTCCCCAAATATTCTTCCAATAAATTCCCTTTTGCACAAATTAGCCATTTTATATTGCTTGGCAACAAGAACCTACCTTACACAGCATAAGACAAAATAGACCCTTCCATTAATATCATCCATTGAAGATTTGCTTTAGGCTCCAAAAGATTGATTCAGTATGTAATTTCTACAGAGTATAATTTATTTTTGGAATTAATATTTATATATTATGTGTATATTTGCCATGTGTTCATCATCCTTCCCTTTGTCTCCTAAAAGAAAAAGATCCAGAGCTCACACTCAATTGCAATTTATGAAATATAGGTCGCAGCAGAATGAAATTTAGCTCAATGTACATATGAGATGGTGAGATGAACCACAATTTCTTTTTAATATTTATATATGCTGTTTGTAATTTTATAGTAAGTATGCATTGTTTATATAACCAGAATAATAACCCATTTTATTGAAAAAATTAGAAAGCGAAGTCCTCAAAAATAATCTTAATAGACATATTAGATATTAGCTTTTTGACACATTACTATACATTTAGCAAGATTTATTCTACATTCCTTAAACAGCAGTAGAATTCTTACCTCTATTTTTTCTTTAGTTCTTAGCTCTATTTCTTGTACTCTCAGTACAAGATCAACAAGGTTCAACGCCTACTGTAAGAAATCATCTGGGAGTGAAGAACTATACAACTATTAGAAAGCAAATGCCAGTAAAATTATTACTGATAGAAAATTGGAAATGTGTATGGTTAGAGATGTTAAATAGAGAGTTGCTAAATTTGTAAGGATTTGCTACATTTAGGGCAGAATCATGCATATCCTAAGGGTAAATATAAATTTAAAATACAAGACTTAATTTCCTGCCTTGACTTGTCTTCCAGCATTTAGTTTGGAATGCTTGTAATTGTAAATTCTTTCTCTTTCTCATTGAAATGCATGCAAATCTTTTTAAAAAATAAATCAAACTCTTAGAAGTTTTAAGACCCCTGAATGTCTTTCTCAAGGACTTGAGAACCATCTCTTTGAAATTTAAACATCAAGGAAGATGGAGTCCTACCTCCCAGTTTCTGTGGTAGGGTAGATACCAGCTTCTGTGGGGTGTCCTGCTCACCTTACAAAACTACTTCCTGGTATAAAGATATGAGTAGTTTATTTTTCCTTTGGATAAAGCTTGTTGGCTAACACAGGCGGTTGCCCCAATTACCAAGTAAATTTAATATGAATAAATTTGCTTCCTATCTTCTTCTTCTTTTTTTTTTTTTGGATATTTTTTTTTTAATTTTTTATTTTTTTATAGACATATAATATATTTTTATCCCCAGGGGTACAGGTCTGTGAATCGCCAGGTTTGCACACTTCACAGCACTCACCATAGCACATACCCTCCCCAATGTCCATAACCCCACTCCCATATCCAAACCCCCCCTCGCCCCAGCAACCCTCAGTTTGTTTTGTGAGATTAAGAGTCACTTATGGTTTGTCTCCCTCCCAATCCCATCTTGTTTCATTTATTCTTCTCCTACCCCCTTAACCCCCATGTTGCATCTCCACTTCCTCATATCAGGGAGATCATATGATAGTTGTCTTTCTCCGATTGACTTATTTTGCTAAGCATGATACCTTCTAGTTCCATCCACGTCATCGCAAATGGCAAGATTTCATTTCTTTTGATGGCTGCATAGTATTCCATTGTGTATATATGCCACCTCTTCTTTATCCATTCATCTGTTGATGGACATCTAGGTTCTTTCCATAGTTTGGCTAACAAGAACCATATGATACTCTCAATAGATGCTGAAAAAGCATTTGACAAAGTACAGCACCCCTTCCTGATCAAAACTCTTCAAAGTGTAGGGATAGACGGCACATACCTCAATATTATCAAAGCCATCTATGAAAAACCCACCACAAATATCATTCTCAATGGAGAAAAACTGAAAGCCTTTCCGCTAAGGTCAGGAACACGGCAGGGATGTCCATTATCACCACTGCTATTCAACATAGTACTAGAAGACCTAGCCTCAGCAATCAGACAACAAAAGGAAATTAAAGGCATCCAAATCAGCAAAGAAGAAGTCAAACTATCACTCTTTGCAGATGATATGATACTATATGTGGAAAACCCAAAAGATTCTACTCCAAAACTGCTAGAACTTGCACAGGAATTCAGTAAAGTGTGAAGATATAAAATCAATGCACAGAAATCAGTTGCATTTCTCTACACCAACAACAAGACAGAAGAAAGAGAAATTAAGGAGTCCATCCCATTTACAATTGCACCCAAAACTATAAGATAGCTAGGAATAAACCTAACCAAAGAGGCAAAGAATCTGTACTCAGAAAACTATAAAGTAGTCATGAAAGAAATTGAGGAAGACACAAAGAAATGGAAAAATGTTCCATGCTCCTGGATTGGAAGAACAAATATTGTGAAAATGTCTATGCTACCTAAAGCAATCTACACATTTAATGCAATTCCTATCAAAGTACCATCCATTTTTTTCAAAGAAATGGAACAAATAATCCTAAAATTTATATGGAACCAGAGAAGACCTCGAATAGCCAAAGGAATATTGAAAAAGCCAAAGTTGGTGGCATCACAATTCTGGACTTCAAGCTCTATTACAAAGCTGTCATCATCAAGACAGCATGGTACTGGCACAAAAACAGACACATAGATCAATGGAACAGAATAGAGAGCCCAGAAATAGACCCTCAACTCTATGGTCAACTCATCTTTGACAAAGCAGGAAAGAATGTCCAATGGAAAAAAGACAGCCTCTTCAACAAATGGTGTTGGGAAAATTGGACAGCCACATGCAGAAAAATGAAATTGGACCATTTCCTTACACCACACACGAAAATAGACTCAAAATGGATGAAGGACCTCAATGTGAGAAAGGAATTCATCAAAATCCTTGGGGAGAACACAGGCAGCAACCTCTTCGACCTCAGCCACAGCAACATCTTCCTAGAAACATCATCAAAGGCAAGGGAAGCAAGGGCAAAAATGAACTATTGGGATTTTATCAAGATCAAAAGCTTTTGCACAGCAAAGGAAACAGTTAACAAAATCAAAAGACAACTGACAGAATGGGAGAAGATATTTGCAAATGACATATCAGATAAAGGGCTAGTGTCCAAAATCTATAAAGAACTTAGCAAACTCAACACATTAAGAACAAATAATCCAGTCAAGAAATGGGCAGAGGACATGAACAGACATTTCTGCAAAGAAGACATCCAGATGGCCAACAGACACATGAAAAAGTGCTCCATATCACTTGGCATCAGGGAAATACAAATCAAAACCACCATGAGATATCACCTCACACCAGTCAGAATGGCTAAAATTAACAAGTCAGGAAATGACAGATGCTGGCGAGGATGCGGAGAAAGGGGAGCCCTCCTACACTGTTGGTGGGAATGCAAGCTGGTGCAACCACTCTGGAAAACAGCATGAAGGTTCCTCAAAATGTTGAAAATAGAACTACCCTATGACCCAGCAATTGCACTACTGGGTATTTACCCTAAAGATACAAACGTAGTGATCTGAAGGGGCACATGCACCTGAATGTTTATTGCTTCCTATCTTCTTAAGGACTAGTTAGTCATTGTTTATCTTGAAAATATATATGTAATGGTTTGTGTTTGCTTGGCCATCTAAAGGGGTGAGTTTTTTCTAAATTTGCGGATTTCTTAGCAGATTGCCTGTGATGCAGAACACATTCTAGATTAATGCTTACTAAATAATAAAATTTTCTTCCTCTTCTAACTTTGTGGAGAGGTTTTCTGGGTTCAGAGGAGATTTTGTTTTTAATTTTACTTCCTTAAAGCTGTGTGAAATAGATAATCGTATATCTAGAATTTTACTTTATTAAATATTAATTATATGGCTTATATAAGAAGAAAAAATGTCTAAGAATTTGAGATCAACAGATTTGTTCCCCCAAATAATTTTGTTTAAAATGTTCCCTTAAACCTTTTAAAATTAACTTAATGTAATGAATATATGTATTTTGGGGGTATTCTAATAACTGTATACTCACTGAGAAGAGGATCAGTGTGTATACTTTAATAAATAACTCAATATCCACAAATACGTTCATTCCTTTTCGTATCTTCACTTGTGTTTTGGGTAATTAATAATTAAATATTTAAGAGAATTAAGAAAAATTAATTAAGAAAATAAATTTTTCAGAATAGTCTAATTATTTTGTTATTATCTGCTTCCTTACCTTGTTAGTATCCTTCTGGGATAAGTTTATTATAAAGTAAGTGTCATAACTTAGATCTAGGAAAAACAGATATGATTTCTAAATTTGGGATGGAGAGATTTGTCCCTCCTAGGAGTCTGTCTATCCTAGCCTGTGGTCTTCGAGGTATCACTAGCAGCCATAATCATAGTTCACTTGATTCTGATAGGTTTTGTGTTTTTAGATAGTTCCACTTGTACTTTATATAATCCATTTGACAGCCGGTCTGTTTTGGATCTGTGAGGACAGTAACAGAACAGAAATGATCAACAATAGCAATATCCACAGTAAAAAGAAAAATAAGTGGGGGAGTTAATCTACTGAATTATCACATTTATTCTTATTTCTGAAAGAATACAACATTTTTTCCTAGAAGTTATAATTGAAACACTTTGATACTGTTACTGTAAAAATATTGAAAAGGACAGTTATAATTTGAAACAAACTGTTGTAGAATCTGTTGGCAGGGGCAATGATAGTCACTTAATAAAAATAATAATGTGCAAATACATGTTTATACAAATTAGGTAAAATAATAACTGTTTCCCTACAAAATCATTACTTCATGTTTAATTCTTAAAATAAACAGTAACGAATACTTACAAGGTAAAAGGAAATAAAAATGAGTTAAGAAATGTAAACAAAACAAAGAATTTAACACATTTTAATGCAGTAGGGGGATGAGTTCTCTGATTGGATTAATTTCTGAAGTTTTAGTGGCCTCTGTGCTCTGTCTGTGGGGATATGATAGTTGCCTATCTCCGGCAAAACTTCCTGACAACAAAGACATCTCTGAACAGCTGCTTGATTTTGGATTGCTGCTGACCAATATTAGGAAAGAACTGTTGTTCTTAATCAGAACAGACATTGGTCCCTTTTTCATGCAAATGATTACTTCTAACAGCACTTTGAGTCATAATTCTACCAAGGATTGATTCTGATTGTATGGGGTTGCTAGGAAACACCCTTCTCTGAATGTGGGTGAAAAGATACTTCTCCGTCACAGTGCAGCTTTTTTAGAATGATGGGTATTAAATTTTAAGATGATGTGTGAATTAAACATTTTCATAAAATTGAAGATAAAAGGTTTGGTTCCTTAGAAAGATGTAGTTCTATAAAGAATTGCTGGCTTAACTTTTAATCAATCTAAAATTTCTGCATTTCAATATTGAAGAAGCGACGTTTCCTCTACATGGCTGTGTTTTTGCTGTGCATCCACAAACGTGAGAGGATATTAATTAGCATGTTGTTAGAGTGTAAGGGATTTTAATAGCCTAACTGGAAGGGCGCCCACATGTCCCTGGAAAATTATAAGCAGCAATTCACGAGCTATAACAGATAACCAGATGGATAAGTATGGAGTTAATGTTATTTCTTCTGAGACCAGAATGTCAAAATGAATATCTAATTAGGAAGACAAAGCAAAAATAAATCAAGGACCAGTTTTAAGAACAATAAGAATGGAATAAAGTCATCTTAATGTTAAAATAAAATAAAAAGTGAGGCTTTGGAATTCTTAAATATAAGACAAATATAATATTTGACCACTGTCTCTATTGAAATAGAATATATGAATGTATTTAACTCTCATTAGCATTTTAAGATGATTTTTGAATTGGTGAAATAGGTGCCATGTCTACAAATTAAACAAAGACAAAATTACCTTGATAGGAACCATAATAACTGGCTGAGTAAGAGTCATTTTTGCTTGAGAAAAATTTACTCTTGATGTAAATTTTTACATGAATCCTGAAATCCTGAAAAAGAGAGGCATTTATTTGAAATTTGTATCAATAAATACTTATTACTTGCTCAGGGGGTAGAGGTGATTGAAACCTCTCTTTGCTCAAATATCATAAAATTTACTGGAGATATTTGAGGTAACTTGGAGAATTAGGGCATAGTGTCCTCTAATTTTAAATAATTATTTTAAGAATTTAGGTGTGTATATAGTCTTAAAACAAATGTATTGCTTTCTTTAAGAACAATATTCTGGTTCCTCTCTTCTTGACTTCAATATTTTTAAGGCTAAAGATTAAATGCACCCTAATAACTTAAATGTGTTCTAGTTTTAACTCATTGATTTGAAGCATCTTGAGATCATAAACAAATATGTTTCATGCCATTTGTAGTATCATGTCTTACATTAGGTAGACACACAAATGTGCATGTCTCGATTGGTAGATATTTTTTAAATGATTGGTGACCTCCAAAAGAGAATTTCCAAGATGAGAAAGAGGATAATGTATGTTTGTGGTTTTTTCTTTTTCTTTTTTTTTTTTTTTTTTAGTTATCCACACATTTGGTTGAAAGTCAGTGCAGGGGATGCCTGGGTGGCTCAGGTTAAGCAGCTGCCTTTGGCACAGGTCATGATCCTAGGGTCCAAGGATCCAGTCCCACATGGGGCTCCTTGCTCATCAGGGAGCCTGCTTCTCCCTCTGCCTGCTCTGCCTGTTCCCCCTGCTTGTGCTCTCTCTCTCTGTTAAATAAATAAATAAAATCTTAAAAAAAAAAAAAAGGTGCAATAGTTCCTTCTTATCCACAGTTTTAATTATCTGCATCAAATTATAGTCCAAAAGCAGATGATGCCTCCTTGTGATGAATCCTATGAAGGTCAATAGTAGCCTGATACTATGTCACAATGCCTAATCATTTACCTCGCTTCATCTCATCAAGTAGGCATTTTATTATCCCACATTCTCAGAAGAAAGTTGAGTATGGTATAAGATATTCTGAGAGAAAGCACAGTCCCATAACTTTTATTACAGTATAATGTTATAATTGTTCTATTTTATTATTGTTGTTAATCTCTTACTATGCCTTATTTATAAATTAAACTTTATCATAGATGTGTATGCACAGGAAGAAGCATAGTATATATAGGGTTGGTACTATTCACGATTTCAGGCACCCACTGAGGGTCTTGGAGCATATCCTTCATAGATAAGGGGGGCTACTATACAGTATTCTAGCTAAGGGCTTGGGCTGTAGCATCATTCAAAATTGGGTTTAAATCCATGATCCATCAATTAATGTTGTTATGCTTTGAGAAAAATATTTACCTCTTAAATAATCATTTTCCTTATCTTCAAATTGCGTAAATAGTATCTCTGCTATAAAGATCTCGTAAGAGTTAAGTGGAAAATGTATAACACTTAGGAAATTGTTTATAACATGGTAAACATGCAGTAAGTGCTAATTATTATGGTCTGGTTTACATAAGTATCCGTTAGACATGAAAATATCTGGAAAGTTAGGTAAGTTGCATTTCTGCATCATCATTTTTTCCTTAATCTTTTTTTTTTTAATATATGCCATGATACTTTTTAAGTCTGTTACTTTTCACATTGTCAGTTCCTTATTCATATTCTTGCGTATTATGTTGTCCTTACTATGGAAAAGTAAGCGCAAAAAGTTGCAAAAAGTGAGTGTTGCTCACTTTTATTTATTTTTTTTTAAAGATTTTATTTATTCATTTGACAGACAGAGATCACAAGCAGGCAGAGAGGCAGGCAGAGAGAGAGGAGGAAGCAGGCTCCCCGCTGAGCAGAGAGCCCGATGCGGGGCTCGATCCCAGGACCCTGAGATCATGACCCGAGCCGAAGGCAGCAGCTTAACCCACTGAGCCACCCAGGCGCCCCTGTTGCTCACTTTTAAATTCATACTTGGGGCAAGATGTATCTTTGGCAACATCACTCACTGTCTTCCTTACATGTAGGAATGGAGTCCGTCAACAGCTTAAAACTCTCCCTTGCATCAGCTTGCCTAATTCAACAAGATTTTTCTCTTAAACATGCCATTAGTGTTGTCCATTTCTGTTTTGAGAAATCAATGTCCAAATTAGAAATTTTTAAAAATACCTATTTGCCGTAGGGATTTTGATCCTTGGGGACTCCTCTTGTCTAGATTTAGACTACTGGTCACTTACTAGCACCATAGACTTTGGAAAATAAACTAAATTTTTTAACTTGCTTTTACTTTCCAGAATGGTTTCAGTTTTTGAGCATTTCCATGGATAGTGTAAGACAGTATTACATTAGAATTAAACAAAAATTAAATGTTGAAATGGATTTTTCCTATAAAAATGCTTATTCAGGAGGCGCCTGGGTGGCTCAGTGGGTTAAGCCTCTGCCTTCGGCTCAGGTCGTGATCTCAGGGTCCTGGGATCGAGCCCCACATCAGGCTCTCTGCACAGCAGGGAGCCTGCTTCCCCCCCTCTCTCTCTGCCTGCTTCTCTGCCTACTTGTGATCTCTCTCTTTCTCTGTTGAATAAATAAATAAGAATCTAAAAAAAAATGCTTATTCAGACCCAGTAATGAGAAATAATAGCTTTGCCATACTTTTACAGTAATAATGGTGTCACATTAATCATCTATACTCATTACCATTGTTTTCAATGACTAATGGTATTCGTTGGAGCCTAAAAATAGAAAAAGATGTAAAAGAGGATATCCACCACTCTTCAGAGCCTGCTGAATGCATCATTCTCCAAGATTCTCCACGACAGAAAATGGGATGAGATGAGACATGAAGGAGACTGATTTAGGGTAAATCTTTGTGAAAGATAAAGGAAGAGGGAGCAGGACAAAGCAGCAGAAGCATTCAGACCATGGTATAGCATTGAGCCTGTGAAAGGAAAGCAAGAAAGAAGGGGGATTGGTCAGGAGGAGCTTCAGACAGCAGTTCCCTTCTCAAGAAGACTCCATCAAGCTGAAGAGAAGAGTCAAGGAAAAAAAAAAAATACACTGTTATAGGAGGCCTGTAATGGGCAGGAGGGACAGGTCTGACTCCAAAAGTTTTTCTGTGTTTAGTCACTGGTTGGGAGTAGCCCAGAGAGATGTGGCCAGCAAAATCTGACAGCTGGAGGCTATCAGCTGACTGTGCTTTTCAGTAGATCACTTGATGGCTGATTGGAGCACTTGGTACTCACCACAATAAGTCCGCTTAGATGCGTATCAGCTGTCATCACAGAATATCAGTAATAAACCAGTAATATATGTGTCACCAATGCTGGTCCCTACAGGGAGGCATAACTCCAAGGTCACTATAGATCATTTTTATATTAATATCCCAGCTGATGGGAGTTTTCTCAAGTATTTGCAGTTGACCTGTTTTTCAAGATCAATATTTAAAAGTGTATATATTTTCTCTCATTCTGTAGGTTGCCTTTTTATTTTGTTGTTTCATTTGCTGTGCAGAAGTTTGATGTAGTCCTACTTGTTTATTTTTTATTTTCTTGCTTCTGCTTTAGGTCTCATATTCAAAAAGTCATTGAAATCATTGCCAAGAGCTGTGTCAAGGAAGGGGTTAATGTTGATATATATAAGGAACTCATACAACTCAGTAGCAAAAGACCAAATGATCCAATTGAAAAATGGACAGACTACCTAAATACTGTTGTTTTTTTTTCTCCCAAAGAAGATATGGCCAATGGGTAAATGAAAAGGTACTCAATAATAAAACCAGTACAAACATGAGTATTAAAAAATATTTGGCTCTCTGCAAACACTTTTTTTTTGGTAAACTTGGGCAATTCTCAATATAGGAAATAAAATACTAATTAGATTTGATAAATGAAAGAAAACTGGTTGGTATTGCTACACTACTCAAATACATTCGTTTATTAAGTCAGACAAGGAAAGAGCTTTATATATATCCCTTACACTTCTTGATGGATGGACGGATGGATGGTTGATTGGATAGATCAGTTTATTTACTAATGGATTGAAATTGTTAAGGTATGGTAATTTGGAGATAAACAACAACCTACTTGCATTCTGAGAACTCACAGTCCAGCAGAGAATAAGGACTAACAAACAGGTCACATACAGAGTAATGGCTACCATACAATGAAAGTACAGGAGAATCTGTAAATATATAAAAGAGCTAAGTAACTTAACTTATGGCACCGGGGAAAACTTCTAGGAGAAAGTGACATCTAAAATGAATATTAAAGTGAGGTTCAGTTAGGTGAAGGGGTCAGGCTTATTTTAAGCAGAGGAAACTGCAGGAGTGAGTGACTCAAAATGAAACTCAATAAGGCAGACTCCTTATTCTTAGATGACCCAAAAGCCTGTTAATATTGTTTGAACAGATACCATGTACAAAATTGAATGGCTACCATAAGAAAAACATTGTGTGGCAACAAGTACAGGAGGTTTTCTGTTC
Organism: Lutra lutra; assembly: GCF_902655055.1. Classification (NCBI taxonomy): domain Eukaryota; kingdom Metazoa; phylum Chordata; class Mammalia; order Carnivora; family Mustelidae; genus Lutra; species Lutra lutra. The sequence continues at coordinate 126,007,678 of NC_062283.1, read as the reverse complement.
AAATATCTTAAAATTCATAGACTTTGATAAAAATGGCAGACGTGACAGTTGTCAAGCTGGAGTCCTTCATAAAACTCCATTTTAACATAACACAAAAAAAAACCTGTTTTTTGTTTGTTTGTTTTAAAAACCTGGTTAAACCAGTTAAAAACGTGGGTTTGCCTCTCAGCTCTACTGCTTAAATATCTGATCACTTACTGTCTCTGAGCTTTGTTCAGTTCCTAATGTATATCTCACAGTGTTACTAAGAAAACTATGAAAGTTTAAGTGAAATGTCTTATGAATTCTAAGCTTTATGCAAATATAAGTTTTTACTTTTGTTATTTTAGCAAATGTCCTTTGTTGCATAACTTCCAGAATATATGACAAGTATGGGATGCTAGAAGTAGAATTGCCATGTTTACAAATTAAGAGAGGATGCCATGCAATATATGGAATATACTTATACTAAAATATCAATCATTTTTACCTGAAATTCAAATATAATTAGAAAATTTGTATTTTATATGGAAATCCTAGTTAGAAGGGAAGTAGTAGTGGGGGGAGAGAGAGATGATAATGCAGTGATAAAGCTGTGTAGGAAATGGACAGTGATAACTACATTACTTGATGTACTTTTTACTTTCCCTTAAAAATTAGTACATATTCACTTAGTAAAATTAGAAAATAATTACAAGCAGAAAGGAAACAAACAATTGCCTAAATTATTAAGTATCAGGTAATCCTTATTAGTATTTAAAAAAATATTTTATTTATTTATTTGAGAGACAGAGATCACAAGTAGGCAAAGAGGCAGACTGAGAGGGGGTGGGGAAGCAGGCTCCCTGCTGAGCAGAGAGCCAGATGCAGGGCTTGATCTCAGGGCCCTAAGATCATGACCTGAGCTGAAGGCAGAAGCTTAACACACTGAGCCACCCAGGTGCCCCTTTATTAGTATTTTTATGTATTTCCTAATTAACCATAGGTATAAATCTCTATATAAATTTAGCATAACAAATGGAATCATACATACTTCTATATAAATTTTTTTTTACTCAGTGATATATCATAAATGTCTCTCTATGTTAATAAATCCATCATGTATTTTACATCATGTATTTTGTAGCCTGTAGTTAATTCCATTATAGAGAACAATTGATTTAAAACAATTCACTAAAGTTGGATATTTAGTTTGATAAAACCTCTATACTATATCACAGAATCAGCAACGCAGAGTGTATTTATAGAAAAATCTTTACATTCTTAAATTTTTATTATTCCCTTAGTATAGATTCTTTGAAGTAAAACTACTTGGTTAATGGAATATTTATTTGGCTAACTTTTGACATAAATGATATTCTTTCAAAAAACATCTTGGACATTTATGTTTTTGGAAATAATACATGGACTTATTTCTCCATATTCTGGTAAATACTGTATTGTGATACCTTTGACAATTTCCTAAAGAAGAATGGTGTTTTGTTGTTGCCATATACATAGCTTGATTACTGATCAAGTTTTTTATATTTTAGCTATTTGTATTCGTTCTATAATTATCTGTTGTGACAGCAAATTGGCTTATCCAACATTACCTCATTTCTCTCTTTTAGTCTGCCTTCCTTAAGATACAGCCTGACAAACAATATCTATTTCCTAAATAGACCAGCAGGAGTCCATGCAGCACCTCTGTCAAATATAGTCATGTGTTTAGGTTTTGCTTGTCTGTTTCTTATTTGTTTCCCCTGCTGCAACAGTATTTGGGAGTTGTATTGTCAGATCCCTGGCTTCCTGGGTGTCTGATAGCGGTGGCAGGTGGTGCCAAGAACATTATTTCTGTTGGAGTAGTCTCTTGCTGTGACTGGGCATTACTTGTGGCTGTATCACTTCTCGTTAAATAGTATGGGAATTTGGTTTCTTTTCCTTCTGGAAATTCTGTAAATTTACTAATACTTTAATAAATCCATTTTCATGTATTCCAGCTAGAGTAGGCTCTGTTTCAAACTAAAAACCCTGTAGAGTACATTTTTTAATGCCCATTAACTGGTTTTTCTCCTGAAATTTGTATTTTATTATTAATTTGCAATAGCATTTTACATATTAAGAGTTGCAGTTTTCCCCATCATACGTAATGAATGTTTTCTTAGTTTCCTGTTTACTTGCCCCCCGCTCCCCCAGTGTACAAGCATGTGCTTGAGTGCATGTGTAAGCCAGGGGTGGGTGGGGCAGAAGGAGAGGCAGAGAGAGAATCTTAAGCAGGCTCCATGCCCAGTATGGTGCCTGACAGGGGTGGGTTTGGGGGGCATGATCCCACAACCCTGAGATCATGACCTGAGGTGAAATCAAGAGTCCTCTGCTTAACCAACTCAGCTACAGGCATCCCAGTTTCCTGTTTACTTTTTAAACGAATCCGACAGTTCACTAATTTCAAACTACAGTAGAAATCTTAGTCCCTTTACCTAATATATATGAACATATGTATCTAAAGTATCATATAAACACAGTATTTTTTTAAAATAGTTCATGGCAGAAGAATATTTGAAAATTAGTGTAGGTAATAGTAACATTTTATATGTTTCCTAATTTAGATTACAGGTTTCTGATCTTCTTCTCTTCTGCACCCTGTATTCGAGTAAATCTTTGCCTCTAAGCTGAAGTAATAGACAAGGTTATCAATTGGAGTAAGACTTAGTTGCACTAGGAAAGAGAAGTGAAATCCACACTTTTCTTCCCAGGGAAATTTTGGTGGGAAGTAGGGAGGTGAGAAAGGACAAGATAGGCATAGGATGAAGCTTACATGTCTCAGAGAAAGTAAGGTGTTGGATATCTCAAGAAGCAGACCCAATACACTTTTTAAAATTTATTTTTTTATTTTTTAAGTAAGCTGTATGGGGCTTTAACTCATGACCCTGAGGTCAGGAGTCTCATGCTCCACCAACTGAGCCAGCCAGACACCCCTACAGAAAACACTTTTAAACTCATTGATAATACTGAGACTCAGTGCTCCTTTAATTTTCTTGCTCCAATCTGGGATATACCCCCTTGAAGTAACCTTACAGCACAGAAGCTGTGCACTGCATTAATTGTTAAGATTGTTAATTCTTAACACTCTTCAGCTGAGCATCTCCTGGACTCCAATGACACCTTCCCTAACTCCTCCAATCCAACTTTATCTCAGGTCTTGGCTTTCTTAAGTTTACTGTTCCTGGAGCCTTTAGAAACTCACTTGTCATTGAGAGACTTAGAAGTTCTTTCATTCCCCCACAGAAAAAACTGTGAAGTAAGTCAGTTGTTTATGAATCAGCTTTCCATTTTAGCTACTGTGTTGGGGAAAAAAAAAATGGTGGCTCACAACAGAGGCTGCAGGAAAAACTCCCTCAGATGAGGCACAGATTCGTAGATACATACATGACAGCAAGAACTGAAGTGTGTGGCCTACCTCAGTTGCAATTTACTTTTATCAGAGTAGCACTGAAAAAATAGCTTTACTTGGCATCTTTGTTATACCAAATCTTCCCACCCATGAGCATGGTTTGTATGCTCTGTATATTTAGATGTATATGGATTTCTTTTTTTTTTTTTAAAGATTTTATTTATTTATTTGACAGACAGAGATCACAAGTAGGCAGAGAGGCAGGCAGAGACAGAGAGAGGAGGAAGCAGGCTCCCCGCTGAGCAGAGAGCCCGATGCGGGGCTCGATCCCAGGACCCTGAGATCATCACCTGAGCCGAAGGCAGCGGCTTAACCCACTGAGCCACCCAGGCGCCCCTGTATATGGATTTCTGATCTGTTTCTGGTCCATAGAAGTATTTATCATTTACCATTTTTCCTACCAAGGACACTTTTTTTTTTTTTTAAAGATTTCATTTATTTATTTGACAGACAGAAATCACAAGTAGGCAGAGAGGCAGGCAGAGAGAGAGGAGGAAGCAGGCTCCCCGCGGAGCAGAGAGCCCCATATGGGGCTCGATCCCAGAACCCCGGGATCATGACCCGAGCCGAAGGCAGAGGCTTTAACCCACTGAGCCACCCAGGCGCCCCCACTTTTTTTTTTTTTAAAGATTTTATTTATTTGACAGAGAGAGATCACAAGTAGTCAGAGAGGCAAGCAGAGAGAGAGAGAGGAGGAAGCAGGCTCCCTGCAGAGCAGAGAACCCGTTGCGGGACTCGATCTCAGGACCCTGAGATCATGACCTGAGCCGAAGGCAGAGGCTTAACCACTGAGCCACCCAGGTGCCCCCCAAGGACACTTTTTAATGTTTTTATGTATTTCTTTATATATTTTATATAATATACATTTATATATTATATATATAACATGGATTATGTTATATATAATCACTGTATATATTTGCATATATACATTTACATTAGATAGCTATGTAAATGAATACATATATAAATTGTGTGTATATATAAAATCATTATACTTAGTGAAGCAGTTTGAATTACTTCACCATCTTGGCAATAATCCCAGTGAATTCATTCTTGATTTTTATTATTTGAACTGATTCTTTGAAATACCTAATTTTATAACCAAAATACTGCTTCAGAGTGTTCTGAGAAGTAATTATTTGGATATATTATATGAAATTTAAAAAATTCATGAAATAAATATTGCATAGACTTATATCTTTAGAGACAAGATAATAACAAAAGAAGAAAATATCAATAAAAATGTAGAAAATACTTTTTATAAAATGGAGTAGATATTTTAAGTAAAAGCAGATAATATGGTATTATAATTTTGATGGTTTTTCTGGGGGTCATTTGTTTTTATATAAGAGATGTTACTTCTATTAAATAATGTTTTAGATTCTGAAAAGGAGAAAATTAACTAGTATTTATCACAATTTTGTTTCAAGATCCAATTAAAAAAAAGTTCATACTTTGTTACAAAATGTATATTAACTTTATGAATACAATAGTATTATTTTTGCTTTGAGAACTGGTTAAACACTTTATTTCTCCCTCTTTATCCTAAAATGACCATTTCTTGAAAGAAAGCAAATATTTTTAATGTTTAATTCAACTGTTGATAAGAGCACAATGATACTGCATTAAGTGAGACTGCATATGCATGATTTTTAAAAAATTATCAACTTTTTTTTTAAGATTTTATTTATTTATTTGACAGACAGACATCACAAGTAGACAGAGAGGCAGGCAGAGAGAGAGGAGGAAGCAGGCTCCCTACTGAGCAGAGAGCCCGATGTGGGGCTGGATCCCAGGACCCTGAGATCATGACCTGAGCTGATGGCAGAGGTTTTAGCCCACTGAGCCACCCAGGCGCTCCCAAAATTTATCAACTTCTACTTGAACTAGTAGTCATAACCAGTACACTCCACATTCAGTGCTGTTTTCATTTGTTTAATCTCTATTTATTCTTTGTTACTTAATTCTATGAGTTTCTTTTTTGTTAGGTTAATTTGGTTATTTTTCCTGCTAAGTTTATATTGCTCTAAACAAAGGGAGTGCCTGGAATAAATCTCGGTTCTTCTCCTGACAGCTCATTTTCAGACACACTGCTCTCTCTGAAGTTGTTGATCTGGCTGTCATAATTGCACACTGCCGAAGAACCGCTGGAACATATATTTGATCCATTATATTATGCTGCACAGTTATCAACTGCCTGTCCATCTGGTTCTGCACTTATTTTCATGGAAATTCTTTCTTGGCTATTCTTAGATATTCTCTATTTCCTTCTACTTCTACCTATCCATACCCTTTATGTATCTTAGGGGTTTAATGAATTAAACTCCAACATACACATTAGCTGCTGAAAATACTACACTAACAGTCACAATCAAAACCATTCCTATAAACCTGTATTAGGAAATGCTGATTGCAGGGAACTTAATGGAAGTGTCCTACTTTCTGGAGTCATTTGTTTTGATGAGAGCCTGAGTGTAAATTCTGTACAAAATGCAGACTGCTATTATGCAGTTAATTATGTGCAAAGTAAACATGTACAACTGTAAATAGCAAAATGCCACCTAATAATGGATAGCTCCAGATTTATGGTATGCATGTCCAATCTGTAAAGGCTTCTATTCATGAATCTAAAATGAATGGAACATTACCTAAATGATCCAAAATGAAGGATTTAATACATTGCTCTACCCTTATTGCTACTTATTTCTTGTCAGCAGATTTTTCATTTTGCCTTAATTTATTGTACATAAACACTATGCAAATGTTTGGGTCATATTTAAAAACATATGGCTTGTGCTTATGATTACTGGTTAGGCATTTTATTACAAATTACTTGCTAAGCAAATCACTTTCTTAATTATACAGGTCAACATATAATCACCATGCCCACATGACTTGTTATACAAAGCTCCACTAAGTAAACATACTGTGCATAATTTAGGGAATATGTTTATATATTGTCCCCAACATATGTGTTAGGGTTGCCTCCTGGTTATTTCCATCAGTGCAAATGGAATTTTTTTATAAGGAAGATTTTAAATTTTGTATTTTCTGCTACTATAGGGATTGTTTTGAAAATTGATACCAAATAAAATAAAATTTGATAGTTTTGCATCTGTCCCCCAAATGAAAATAATTAAAAAGCTACTAACTAAATTCAAATAAGATTATATTTTATTAATTTACATAACCATTTGTTTTGATTCTTCTTTGTTTCAAAAAGTTAATATGACTTACAAAAATGCCAAAATTTGACAACTTAAGGAATAGCTAAATATCTGGGTATTAAGAGAAAGAAACTGGAGGAAATAAAATGTAGCAGGATTACAATTAATTCATAGGATACATGCTGATAGACTTTTGAGAGTTGGACACATACTTGACCTAAAGCATTTTATTAGTCAAAACAGATACAGAAAAGCAAATGGTTAATAATACACTGTCAAACCAATCCACTGTTTCAGAGAAGCACACTGATTTTGGGTTCTAAAACTACAGAAGTGTATCCTGTGCATCCTTTTAGTGAAAATACTTCTTTATTTAAAAGAGATCCCAGATATGTCAGTGTAGATTCATGATTTGTAACAAATGTACCATCATAGTGTGGCATGTTGATAGTGGGAAAGTTGTGTGTGTGGTAGGGAGGACAAAGGGTGAAAGGGAATTCTCTGCTTTCCATTCCATTTTGCTATGGATCTAAAACTATTCTAAAAAGTTTATTAATTTAAAAACATCCCAGACAATATTCTTATTATTTATTCTCATGACAGGTTATAGGCTTTCCACATTCAAACCTTCCAGTATAAAAGGACAGCATGATTCCATACAACTGAGTAAAAACTGCCTCCTGGGGGTAATGGGGAAGATGATGGGTATATAGGTCAAAACAGTGTAGTTTTGATGTGTGGCATTAAACAATGCCTCCATTAAGCTCTTCTGTAAATCAATGTGCATCCCAGATTCGAAATTGATACATATATCCCAGACTCTTATGAAGCATTTATATGGGTCCTAACTCATTAACTCACCAATATATAATAAAATGGTTTTACAGTAGAAAAATTGGTTTGAGAATTTCTTCTCTGAAAGTAACCTAGAAGTAAGGCATGCACTGATAGAAGAGATAACAAAAATAAATAAAATAGTTGGGAATGGTGGGGCAGGGGTCCTTTTGGATGGAAAACAGATTGCTTTACTTGTCTTACATACATTCTTTTGCACCAAGGCATTTGAAATCGCATTAAACCAAGGGCTAAGTGTCTGATATACTTTGAGAAAAATGTTCAGGTGCCTGACCATTTTAGCTAACTGTGTCTTAGATCAAATTCTGCATGCTGCAGCAAAAATCACTTTATTTCTTTTTAAAAAGTTTACATGATCATTTCACAAGGAGAAAAAACAGGTAACAGCAGATCCAAGTTCTTGTTTAAATTGCTATTGTTATTTTTGTTATTTTTTGTTGTGGAACTGGAATGTATGGAATGCCAATGCATGAAAGGTCAAAATATGAAATCAATTACCATATTTGTGCAGTTCCAATTTCTATGCAAAGCATATGGCTTTTTTCTGTCTTGTTTGGATAATTACTCCCTTGCCATTTCTCATTGCTATTATTATCAGCATTCTTTTAATGCTTTTTTTTTTTTTTTTGTGGTGTGTAGGGGGACATGATATTATTATCTACTTTTAAAATATTCTTCTGGCTTGATTGTACTGCATATCTGTTTATTCTAAAAATCAATAACTTTTAAAAAAGTGAATAAGATCAGAGAAAGTGAAAAACATAAGAAATGTTTCAAAGCCTCAGTACAAAGATGACTATACAGTCTATTTGCTATATTCAATTTTTTAAAAGAGATCTTCATTATTGATTAGAATTATGGCATTTGGGGTATAGAACAAAAGGAATAAGGCAATTAGTAACAACTAAAATTAAAATTACAACCCTTTAAATAGAAAATTCAAGTTAAGTTTGTGTCAAGATTCTCTCAAAATTTGTGTGTGTTTAAGTCAGTTGCTTCATTTTATACAAAAACAAACATTTCAAGGAGGAGAAGTCAAGACAGCTGAGGAGTAGCACACTGAGATGACATCAGGTAGCAGGAGATCAGCTAGATAGTTTAATCAAACCATTCCGAACATCTACAAATCCAGCAGGAGATCAATGAGAAGAAGAGCAGCAATTCTAGAAACAGAACATCAACCACTTTCTGAAAGGTAGGACCTGCGGAGAAGTGAATCCAAAGCCATGGGAAGATAGTCCTTGGGGGGTGGGGCTGGCACCCGCAAGTGGCGGGGCAATTGAGCACAAAATCAGAACTTTTAAAAGTCTGCTCCACTGAGGGACATTGCTCCAGAGGCTAAGCCAGGGTGGAGCCCACGTGGGGACAGTGTGGTCCCAGGTGCCATGGGGTCGCAGAAGGATTGGGGGTGTCTGAGTGTCGCAGAGCTCTCAGGTATTAGAGTGGGGAAGCTAGCTAAAGAGATGGAGCTGAGTGAGCTCTCAACTCCGAGTTACCTTAAACTGTGATCCTTGGTGTGCACAGTCAGACCACTCCTTTTTGAGCAGGGACCCCACAAGTGGCAGATCTGGGGACACCCTCCTGGAAGAGTGGCAGGGATCTGCTGGGTTTGGAGACTCCAGGCGGGGATGTGTGCCAGAGACAGAGACGCTTGGTCACAGGCTGGGGGAGCTCGGAGCGTGGTGGAGGCCAGGGAGGTAGGAGTGATTGAGCGCTTTTCTCCTGAGCTCTCTGCTACTCCAGGCCAGGGATTGGGAGGCTGTCATTTTCAATCCCGTCCTCCAAACTCTACGGAAAGTGGAAAACATTGAGGGAACAAAAGTTCCTGAAAGCAAACCCCAGCAGATTATTTAGCCCGGCCCCTGGCAAGGGCTGTGCAATTCCGCCTTGGGCAAAGACACTTGAGAATCACTATAACAGTTCCCTCCCCCAGAAGATCAGCAAGAAATCCAGCCAAGACCAAGTTCACTTATCAAGGAGAACAGCAGAATTCCAGAGGAAGAGAAAGCAAAGCATGGAATTCATGGCTTTCTCCCCATGATTCTTTAGTCTTGCAAAGTTAATTAATTTTTTTAATTTTATTTTTTTCTTATTCTAATCATTTTAAATTTTTGCTCTTTCCTCTTTTAATTTTTTTTAAACTAGTTTATCTTAACAATTCCTTTCATAAAGGAAAAATCTTTTTGAAACTTCATTATTATAGTCATATTTTATCCTTCATTGTATCTAACTTTATTTTTTGTATATACATATGGTTTTTTCTTCTAAAAAAATTTGGGATACAATTTCTTTTAATAGATCAAAATATATCCTAAAAGCACAGGCTTTGTTCTAGTCTCCAGCCTGAGCAAATTCTTTCCACTTTCTTTTTCCTTCTATTCCCAACCAACTTGTCAACTCCTTTTTTTAGAATTTTTTTTTAAATGTTCATCTTTATAGTCATATTCCATCCCTTCATCATGTTTACCCTTAATTTGTGTGTGTGTATATTCTTTATTTAAAATCTTGGGAGGTAGTTTCTTCTAGGAGACCAAAAACTCCCAAAATTAAGTGGGTGGCACTGTTTTGTTCACTGGTATAATATATATATTTTCTTTTTTTTTTCCTTTTTCTTTTCTCTTAATTTTATTTTCTGAACTTCTTTTTACCCCCTTTCTTCCCCCCCACGATTTGGGGTCTCTTCTGATTTGGTTAATGCACATTTTCCTGGGATCTTTGCCACCCTTTTAGTATTTTATTCTCTCCTTCATATATTCTTATCTGGATAAAATGACAAGGCGGAAAAACTCACCACAAAAAAAAAAAAAAAAAAAAAAAAAAAAAAAAAAAACAAGAGGCAGTAACAAAGGGTAGGGACCCAATCAATATGGACATTGGTAATATGTCAGATCTGGAGTTCAGAATGACAATTCTCAAGGTGCTAGCTGGCTCGAAAAAGGCATGGAAGATATTAGAGAAACCCTGTCTGGAGAAATAAAAGCTCTTTCTTGAGAAATAAAAGAACTAACATCTGACCAGGCTGAAATAAAAAAAGCTATTAATGAGGTTCAATAAAAAATGGAGGCTCTGACTGCTATGATAAATGAGGTAGAAGAGAGAATCAATGATATAGAAGACCAAATGACAGAGAATAAAGAAGCTCAACAAAAGAGAGACAACTACTGGACCAGGAGGGGAGAATTCGAGAGATAAGTGATACCACAAGATGAACATTAGAATAATTCAGATTCCAGAAGAAGAAGAAAGAAAGAGGGGAGCAGAAGGTATATTGGAGTGAATTATTGTAGAGAATTTCCCTAATATGGCAAAAGGGAACAAGCATCAAAATCCAGGAGGTTCAGAGAAACCCCCTCAAGATCAATAAAAATAGGTCCGCACCCCGTCACCTAACAGTAAAATTTACAAGTCTTAGTGACAAAGAGAAAATCCTGAAAGCAGCCCGGGAAAAGAAGTCTGTAACATTCAATGGTAAAAATATTAGATTGGCAGCAGACTTATCCACAGAGACCTGGCAGGCCACAAAGAACTGGCATGATATATTCAGAGCACTAAACGAGAAAAACATGCAGCCAAGAATACTATATCCAGCTAGGCTATCATTGAAAATAGAAGGAGAGATAAAAAGCTTCCAGGACAAACAAAAAATGAAAGAATTTGTAAACACCAAACCAACTTTACAGGAAATATTGAAAGTGGTCCTCTAAGCAAAGAGAGAGCCCAACAGTAGTAGACCAGAAAGGAACAGAGACAATATACAGTAACAGTCACCTTACAGGCAATACAATGGCACTAAATTCATATCTCTCAATAGTTACCCTGAATGTAAATGGGCTAAATGGCACAAAATGGGTAAATGGTACAAAAACAGACATACAGATCAATGGAACAGAATAGAGAGCCCAGAAATAGACCCTCAACTCTATGGTCAACTATCTTCGACAAAGAAAGAAAATGTCCAATGGAAAAAAGACAGTGTCTTCAACAAATGTTATTGAGAAAATTGGACAGCCACATGCAGAAAAATGAAATTGGACCATTTCCTTACAGTACACACAAAGATAGACTCAAAATGGATGAAGGACCTCAATGTGAGAAAGGAATCCATCAAAATTCTTGAGGAGAACACAGACAGCACCTCTTCAACCTCAGCCGCAGCAACATCTTCCTAGAAACATCATCAAAGGCAAGGGAAGCAAGGGCAAAAATGAACTATTGGGACTTCATCAAGTTAAAATGCTTTTTGCACAGCAAAGGAAATAGTCATCAAAACCAAAAGACAACTGACAGAATGGGAGTAGGTATTTGCAAATGACATATCAGATAAAGGACTAGTATCCAAAATCTATAAAGAACTTATCAAACTCAACACATTAAGAACAAATAATCCAGTCAAGAAATGGGCAGAGGACATGAACAGACATTTCTGCAAAGAAGACATCCAGATGGCCAACCGACACATGAAAAAGTGCTCCACATCACTTGGCATCAGGGAAATAAAAATCAAAACCACAATGAGATACCACCTCATACCAGTCAGTATGGCTAAAATTAACAAGTCAGGAAATGACAGATGCTGGCGAGGATGCGGAGAAAGGGGAACCCTCCTACACTGTTGGTGGGAATGCAAACTGGTGCAACCACTCTGGAAAACAGCATGGAGGTTCCTCAAAATGTTGAAAATAGAACTACCCTATGACCCAGCAATTGCACTGCTGGGTATTTACCCTAAAGATACAAACGTAGTGATCGAAGGGGCACATACTCCCAAATGTTTATAGTAGCAATGTCCACAATAGCCAAACTATGGAAAGAACCTAGATGTCCATCAACAGATAAATGGATAAAGAAGTAGTATGTATATACAATGGTATACTATGGAGCCATCAAAAGATATGAAATCTTGCCATTTGCGATGATGTGGATGGAACTAGATGGTATTATGCTTAGCAAAATAAGTCAATCAGAGAAAGACAATTATCATATGATCTCCCTGATATGAAGAAGTTGAGAGGCAACATGGTGGGTTTGGGGGGGTAGGAAAAGAATAAATGAAACAAGATGGGATTGGGAGGGAGACGAAACGTAAGAGACTCTTAATCTCACAAAACAAACTGAGGGTTGTTGGGGGTAGGAGGGCAGGGAGAGGGTGGTTGGGTTATGGACATTGGGGAGGGTATGTGATATGGTGAGTGCTGTGAAGTGTGTAAACCTGGTGATTCACAGGTCTGTCACCTTGGGCTAATAATACATTATATGTTAATAAGAAAATTAAAAAACAACAACAACAATAAAACCCAAACAACAAAAAAACACAAACATTTGATCACTTTAAATTTTCTGTAGTGATTGTGTTTCGTAAAGTGTTAAGCTAAATTTCACCATAAATATCACTTAGCAATTAATATTTCAATGGCTAAAATGCATTTTACCCGTGTTTCTTTTCTGTATGCTTCATCATGTTGGTTATTGGAAGTACAGAATTTCATATTTCTTAGTTGTCCTCTTAATAGTGTGAAGCTTATTTTCAGGATTTTAATAATTTTTTTAAAAGATTTTATTTGTGAGAGAGAGAAAGTATGTACATGAGCAGCCAGCAGAGGGGAGAGGGAGAAGCAGGTTCCTGCAACGAGCCCGGTGCGGGACTTGATCCTAGGACCTGGCATCATGACTTGAACTGAAGTCAGTGCTTAACTGATTGAGCCACCCTATTTTTAGGATTTTAAAAACTTTAGTTTATCTATTAACAGTGTAACTTATGTACACACATACGATTGACTTTTTCCTTTTGTGATCATCATATCCTTTGGACTAGTTTTTTTTTTTTTTAAGATTTTATTATTTATTTGACACAGAGAGAGAGAGATCACGAGTAAGCAGAGAAGCAGGCAGAGAGAGAGGGGGAAGCAGGCTCTCTGACGAGCAGAAAGCCCGATGTGGGGCTTGATCCCAGGACCCTGAGATCACAACCTGAGCCGAAGGCAGAGGCTTAACCCACTGAGCCACCCAGGCGCCACCCTTTGGACTAGTCTTTAAACAGTTATTTGAAAATTTATAAAATATTTCTGACAGTTTGTTTTAAAATGTAACAAATTGTACTTCTATGAACAATGCGTGCAAGTATATTTTCCTATATTACCTCAAAATTATCATTTTAAAATGCTTCCAGGGTGGTAAAAAGTTATCAGTCATTTGCAATTTTATAATTTTCATTTCCTATTATTAAACATGATTTTATAACTGTTGGTCATCTGAACTTGCTCTTCTGTGAATTGCTGAGTCACTTATTTTATAGTTTTTCTCATGTACAGCTGGCCATTTTCTTACCAATTTGTACAAAGCACATTGTGTCTTTGAAAAAATTAGTCATGTTTGTACCTTGTGTGATATTTCAAATATATTATTTTATAACATTTGCTTATTGGCTTTGTCTTAAGCCTGATTTTTAATATAAAACATTTTTCATTTTAGTTAGTTGACTGAAAAAGCACATCGTTTCTTTTATAACATTAAGATTTTACAGTATCTTGGTTAAGAATGACATCCTTTCCCCTGGATTGTACAGATAGTGTTTTAGTAAACCTTGCAAAGCCTACGGTCATCTTGGCAGTAAACAGTGGACCTGGAACCAGACATTTATTTCTATGTCTTTTACATTTTGTCATATATCTGTTACTTGAATACATAAGCTAGTGATTAAAACAGACTTTCAGTTTCTAAGGAAGGAAAGAATAAAAGGAGAGCAGGGAGAAATGGACATATAATAGAGAACTTTAAAAAATTAATGTTTTTAATTCAAAACACATGTATCTGTTATATCTAGATTATTTTGAGAAACAAGTTGTGTTGTTAACTGTCATCAGCAGACCCATCAAGTGAAATTCAACACATTTCATAAAATTTTACTTTATCAATCAAAATTTCTAAACCAGCTGGTAATAATTCTACTTGAGAATGGAATTTGAGTGTGTATTTCAGTGCATACAGTGATGATGAACGAAAATGTAAAAGTGTATTAAATGTCATAAACTCTTTTAATAGCATCCTCCTGAAGATTTTATGGATTATACAAGATGGCAGCAGCTTGATGTGAAGCAAATTCTGAGACCATAATGTCTACCTGCAGTTTAGTTCACATCCTGAGTGGCAGTGTCTATGTCAGAGATGAATCTTATAATCATAGCTTTCTTGCAGCTTTAATTGAACAGTCATACACTAATTTACGATAAGAAGACCTTGTCTTTTATTTTAGCTTTAATACCAAAAGAGTTTGAAAGTTTAAATTGTTCATTTTGTTTTATTGTACCTTTGAAGCTGTTCAGATTTCACCCAGTGGTATTCTTTCCTTTCTATCATAAGAATATGATGAGGAAAGTGGACATCCAATTAACCACTCACCTGACACCACACTTCCTCTTCAGAATATCTTAGCTTTGAGATACACTGAAGCTTGACTCTCATGACATTTCACTATCAAGCCACAATTCAGGTGGATTGCATTAAGGACATTAATTTTCCCTGCCAGTCTCTCAAAGCAGTGCTTCTGAAATGTCCAGTAATACAGCAAATATTGTAAGAAGACCTGAACTCATTGTCATAACACATAAATGTTGTTATTCAGTCTGCTATACTGTCGCAACCTGCAGCTCTATATAGTAGTGGCATTTATGCATGATTCTTTTTGTAACGTCATCACATTATGCTATATTAAAAAGAAAGGTATGGGGCGCCTGGGTGGCTCAGTGGGTTAAGCCGCTGCCTTTGGCTCAGGTCATGATCCCAGGTCCTGGGTTCAAAGCCCCACATCGGGCTTTCTCCTCAGCGGGGAGCCTGCTTCCCTCCTCTCTCTCTGCCTGCCTCTCTGCCTACTTGTGATTTCTCTCTGTCAAATAAATAAATAAAATCTTTAAAAAAAAAAAAAAAAGAAAGGTAAAGAAAATATGTAATGCAGTTAAATTAAAAAAAAAAAAAGATTTATTTTAGGTAGAGTGCATGCATTTGAGTGAAGAGGGGGAGAAAGGGATGGAAAGGGAGAGAGTTTCAACCGGAATCCATGCTGAGCATGGAATAGACATGGAGCTTGAGCTCATGACCTTGAGATCTTGAGCTGAAATCAGGAGTTGGGTGATTAACTGACTGAGTCACCCAGAAACCCTGTAATGCAGTTAAAAGTTACAAAAAGCAAATTGTGTTTTCAGATTTCACCAAATGAAATACTTTATGTAAAACAAGTGTAATCTTTGGTGTTTTGTTTATAAAAAAATAAGCATAGACATTTTATAAATTTGCTCATCATTCCACAGAAGCATGCATTGTCTATCCTTATTATTTTAACTTTACTAATAATCATAAAAATTTTGCAAGTTTAATCTTATTTGTTCAAATATACTGTCTGTTTCTGAAGGCATACCTTGTGATTTTTATGTCTCTTGTGTCGCCCATGAGTTGTGTACAACTGTATATATAGCAGAGAGTCAAAAACATTTATTGATTTTTTTCTTCAACAGTTTAGAAATATAGATTGACTAGCCTCAAGGTGACATAAATATTAGTGAAATGAATTAATACCTACCCTCAAAGAACATATATTTAATAAGGAGAATATGACAGGAGCATACAACACATCCATACACACTCATATTCACATATCTACCAAATAGAATTTAGAAGAAACCATTCACAAAGAGCTAAAAAAAAAAGTTGAGCGTTTAGAAAAGAGCTTAGAAACCAATTGAATAACATCAAGAAAAGTTCTATGAAGTGTAATTTAACATGGTTTATGAAAGTGTTTTACAAATGGTTGGAAGAAGAGGCTATTCTATACAGAGAAAACACACATCCAACAGTTTAAAAGTGTAAGTTATTTTCTTGGGAAAAATAAAGTAATCCATTTTCCTAAAACATAAGAAATATTCCAGGTATAGAATATAGTATCTAAGGACTCATTACAAAGCCATAACCATTGGTAGGCAGAGGAAAGTATGCTTAAAAGTTGTTTTTAAGTAGGTAGTTGGAGTGACAAAGCAAGGACTGTGAAAGCAAAAAAATATATTTGCAGCAAAATTGCAAGACTGAGAAAACCTCAAAACCCAATATTGCCAATATTTCCAGAGGCAACAGATCTGGATTGGGGTCAGGGGACAGGGGGAGGGGTGGAATCATATTAAAAGATCTTAGAAATCTCCAGGAATTAGTCAATATCTTAAGGAAGAACTACTAGGGGAATTCTAGTACTTCACCTGTTGTGAACAAGGCAGAATGTATAGAATTTGAATGCCTGGTGAACAGAGAGATCATATGGGAAGATCAGAGTGACTCAGAAATGGAAGCTCAGAAAGTAAAAGCAAAATGTCTGTTCTAATTATCAAGTAAATCATACTAAAGTCCACACTGTGTCCCATGCCAGTCAATAGCTTGTGAAGAAACTTAAAATTCAGAGCTCCTATTAAAAATTTTCCTGAGCCAAGTAAGTTGAGGAAAGAGAGAGAAGTGATGTTTTTAACCTCTAGTTCTCTACAAGAGAGTTCATGAGTAGGAAAGTCTGAAAAGCTATCCTGGCCCACTCATCCCATCCGAAGAATTTTTTTAATATAGATTAGCAAAATTCATTAAAAAGATCTTACCACAAAGTAGAAACATTCCAACATGAATTAAAAAAAAAATTGAAAGAAGCAGTTCTATGAAGAAAGACCAGAAAACGTGTAAAAAAATTCCGAGATAAAATGGCCAAATTGTAGGCTGGAACATGCAGAACTCAAGAAACAAGTAGAAGAAAAACACAAAATCATTTGAGAAATAAAGACTAAATTAAAAGGAGCACAAAGGAGAATAGATCTTACACAAAACCAGTTACAGACAAGGATAGAATTGAAAACATTTAGTGAAGAAGTTATTTAAAGAAGTCAAGAAATCAGAAGATAGGTATAGAAGACAATCAAAGGGGATTCAACATATGCACAAATCCAGTGTAGAAAGTAGAATAAGATATAACAATAAAATGTTTACACTGAATTAAAATGCATACTATTTTAAATGGCATTATATTTAGATTGATCATTTCAATTTAACCTTTAACCAGTAACATCAATTCATTTGATCAGTGTCCAGTGTGATTTTATATATCTGTTCTGTTCACATTCATTTCTCAAAATTGTACTCATGTCAGATGCTTAAATGCTTAGTCAAGTACTAGACTTCTCAGTAATTCAAGCATCCCTAATAATTGTAAGCCGAACAAGATGTGATCATTTCCTGGACATTAAGGAGTTTATGTGTTGTAATGAGCACTGGATATTATATAAGACTGATGAATCATTGACCTCTACCTCTGAAACCAATAATACATTATATGTTAATTAATTGAATTAAAAATATGTATATATATATTTAAAAAAAGATGTGGTCATTTGCTTGTTTAAATTTCAGAGAACTTTGAGTTTTATGACAGTCATGATTGCTTGAATTTGCCTTATATTTTAATTTTATTTAATTTTATTTTTGTTATTCATGTGTTTTATCATGTACTTTATATGATTTTCAGAAGTGACAGGGTAATAGGTGGCATATACTTTTAAAAAATATTCAGTACTTGTGGGGCACCTGGGTGGCTCAGTTGTTAAGGATCTACCTTCAGCTCAGGTCATGATCCCGAGATCCTGGGATCGAGCCCTGCTTTGGGCTCCCTGCTCAGCGGGAAGCCTGCTTCTCCCACTCCCCCTGCTTGTTCCCTCTCTCGCTGTGTGTCTCTCTGTCAAATAAATAAATAAAATCTTTTAAAAAATAAAAATATTCAATACTTGGAATGTGCTGCTGAATATTGTAGGTGGTCAGTAGATGTTTGCTGATTTAATGAATAATGCATATTTATGGATTAAAAGGTTCACATAATTTTTTATGAACTCAGTGTAACTTACTACTTTGTCATGTACACATGCACTATATACATTATATTTATCCCTTGCAAGCTTTGGTAATTTGAACCACAGTAAACAAAAACCATACATACACACACACATTTATATGTATGTATTTTTGATTAAATGAATATATGATTAAAAATACTCCAGTCTGATTTGGTATTGAATTTTCTAGCCTCTCCACATCAAATTTTGTAGGAATTCAGGCTGTACATGTTTATATATTTCAGAGACTTCTGTCCACACTACACCTGTGTCATTAACTTTTATCCTCTCCATAGTTTGTTCACTAACAGATTGTAATTAGAATCTTGCATTTTCAGGCTTTATGCATCATTTGATTAGCCAGGTTGAATAAAAGAATACAGAGATTATAATTTGTATATTAAATAGTGTGGGCTCATTACTTTCAGTGTCAGGTATAGTATTTATTAATGTATTAATGTCTCTGTAATTTTTTAATTGCTTTGCATTTTTTTTTTTTTTTTTGTCTGTTCAGCAGCATGTTTCATGACTTCCCCACTTTAGGATAAATCTTGAATGATACTGAAATATATCTAATTTTCTGAATATGCCTTCTCACTTCCATTGCCCATTCACATAATGTTCTTTCTGTTTGCAGTACCTTTCACAATTACCCACAGGCAAAGTTTATGTTTAAACTGATACCTCTAAATGTCTTTCCTTCATAACAAAGACACATTGGATCATTTTTTTTTCTTTGTTCCTCTCATGCTTTTTGTATTCATTCAATAGAGTAATTGTCATGTTGAGTTACAATTGTTTCCTTGTATGCATCTTTCACACTGGATTTTAAACTCTTCGGTGATGTGAATGTTGTCATAATCTTTATAAGCCTATTATTTTAGACAGTGCTTGGAACCCAGTTGGGGCTCAATAAATGGTTGGTAATTTTTTATTTCTTTTTTATTTTAAATGAAACTAAATTCTCTTTCTTATCTATGAAGTCCCAGTAAAGTTGTATTTAAAAACAAAACAAAACAAAACTCAAGTGTTTTGGATATACTGGCTTGTACTCCATAGTCCTCTGAGAACCCTTATCTCAATGTCCTTTCCATTACAATGGTTCTCTGAGTAATGTGGTTTATCTTTGCTTTTTAAATTTCCTATACCTTTTTCTAGACAAGCCTGAGCAAGCTATTTCATCTCTCCATGTTTCACTTTCAGCTTTCATTAAGTAGGGATAATAATAATACCTATCATATAATTTGTAAGGATTGAATAATAAATTTATATATGTAAAGTTCTTAAAAAGAGTGTCACATATATGTTAATATATGTGTTATGAAACATACATTGTATATACACACACACACACACACATATAAATACCCCTAAAATGGCTCCTAGCTTATTATTACTATTTATAGCCGCTTTGTTGTCAATTTCCTGTTTTTGTCCTTGACTTTGTACAATGTCCAGATGGGAAAAAGACATTGTAATATCTCTTTGGAATGCCAGCCCATCCTGTATGTGGCAGTTCCTGAAAGTGACTACTTCCCAGTGCTGAGACTTTTTCAGTCTGCCTACAACAGACATGGTTTTTTTTTTTTTTTTAAAGCTCTGCTGCCAGTGATTAGGGCCATTCTTTAGAAACAGAATTAATCTCATATTCCAGAAGCAATTTGTGGGGAATCACAAAATACAGTTTGCACCCAAGTTGTACTTAACAAGAAGTTTGATTTTAAAAGGGAAAATAAATCGGGAATTATTAAATTATCATTATTAATATTACTGGGTAGACCATATATGTTGTGGGCATGTCTGTGATCTGGAAACCAAAAACTTAACGTGGAATCATTGTTATCATTTTAAGTCGTTTTGAGGAATTAAACATCTCTGATTCTGCGAAGAGATATTTATTTACAGACAAGCTGGTACAGTTGAGATGAAGGGTGACCTGGCTTATCTGTAAAATATGTATGATAATACTTGTCTGTCAGAATTAAATATGAGTTACAAGTGCCTAATATATTTAATATTTAGTAAGGTATTAAAATATATAGAACTTTTAAAAACTACTACATACATATAATATGTATAAATAATATTCTGAAATGTATATTTCATATATATGTGTGTATATATGCGTATATATGTGTGTGTATATATGCGTATATATATGTATATATACACACACACATATATATATTTTCTCTTGACTAATTCTTGTAAGGCCTATATATAAAAGTTGAATTTGTCTAATATACTTCATATACATTTCCCCCTTTTGATTCATTACAACCCTGGATAATTATGTTGTATCATTTTCTTCTATCATTTTCTTCTATCTTTTCAGTTTCTGATTATAAATGGATCTTGATGTTCACCTTTAGTATTTTTGCCTCTTTGTCTTTTGAGATCATATCTTTTCCTTGAAATTGCATGACAGTTTGGATGTACTTGTGACTTGGAGACTAAGAAACCAGGATGCATGTTTTTTGTTTGTTTGTTTGTTTGTTTTTGTCATTGGAAATTCAGAAAGAATCACACTTACATCAATAATTGATTATATTTAGATCCCGAGATTTCTGCTGGGATGCAAAATTGCAGACATTAAAATTTCATCATTTGATTTAATCAAGTTCTTCTTTTGATACAGATAATACATCTGCATTATCAGTAAGTTGCCTAGATATTCAATATTATATTTTATGATAATGCTATTGAAAGTAATTAGAACTGTATATACATTTAGTATTTATATAAAAATATTTTGTGAAAAAATAATTCAATGCACGATTATTTGTTCATTTATTTGATAAATAATTTGTCAATTATCTACAGTGTAACAGTGTTTGAGACACTGGAGTCCTTGTCAACAAAACAGATCACAAAATTTCTGCCCTCACAGAGCTTACGTTCTAGTGCAAATGTGATTAGGAAACCATGTACATACTCACTTGACATTAAAGTTACACATGAAAGACATTGTTTTTATAGTCATCTTTTCAAAAGAAATATTTCAGCAGGTAAAGAGTGTTTGCCTTATACCTACTACTGCAGATATTTAATTCAAAAATTCTCCACCAAAATATAACATTTTTTACCAATTAAATTCTTAAAATGAAAATTCTTTCACCAATTAAATTCTTACAGTGAATTCTATCAGCATAAAAAGATGTATATTCTGAGCTTCTGCCTTTGCTTTTGTCTTTGCCTATAATGTACTCCCTGAATATTTTAATGGATTAATTTCTCATTTCACTCACGTATTTGTTGAAATTCTGAGGGAATGTCTGTCCCTCTTTCTAATAGAGTTACCTACACACTCTGTAGCCCCTACCTGCTTAATTTTTAAAACTATGTTTATTACTACCTGATCTATTACATAGTTTTTTTGGTTACTGTCTTTTTTAAATCATATAGAATGAATGCTTTATGATAGTGGTCAATTTATTTGATTACTGCTGTATTCTCTGTTTCTATAGCAGTGATGGGACCATTGTAGATCTTCAATAGATACTTGTTAACAGTGCATTAAGGAAGGATGTACATAAATGAAATCTCAAATAGTGTATACAGGGAATTTGTTACCAAATAATTACCTGAAACCAGTAAGAGTCTATTCTGTTCTTTTTGGCATAACAGTGATCTATTTAATATTAAAGAAGATTGTGTGGGGGCGCCTGGGTGGCTCAGTCGGTTAAGCAGGCCAAGATCCCAGGGTCCTAGGAGGGAGCCCCACATAGGGCTCCCTGCTTAGCAGAGAGCCTGCTTCTCCCTCTCCCTCTGCCTGCTGCTCTGTCTACTTGTGCTCTCCTGTATCTCTCTGTTAAATAAATAAATAAAAATCTTCAAACAATGTAATTATAAAAAAAAGATGTTGTGGTTTTCTAGTTACAACTTTTGATATAAGTACTAAATAAGCTCAGTTGTTGCTAATCATTTCATAGTTTAGCTGCTTTTTTAACCTTTTAAATCATGTATATATCATACACAAAGCTCATCAGAACAAATAGTCTACTTTAAGACAATTTTTTATAAAAAAATTAGAGTTTTGGGGCGCCTGGGTGGCTCAGTGGGTTAAGCCGCTGCCTTCGGCTCAGGTCGTGATCTCAGGGTCCTGGGATCGAGTCCCGCATCGGGCTCTCTGCTCAGCAGGGAGCCTGCTTCCCTCTCTCTCTCTCTCTCTGCCTTCCTCTCCGTCTACTTGTGATCTCTCTCTGTCAAATAAATAAATAAAATCTTTAAAAAAAAATTAGAGTTTTCCTTCACTATGTGATTTTACTTAGAATTTAATCAATTAGAAAAAAATAATAGTGTATTTTACAATTGGATCCTGAATAATCTCTTTTTTTTAAGTCACAGGCTTTCCTTTAGTAATTATTCATAACTTTTGTCTTACCAGGAAAATTATATAAGGAATATAGTTTAATCTAAATGTTGCCTCACACTTGATTGTTTTCACAGTATTTATCCACTTTACTATGGCGAACAAATGGAAGCAACAGCAAATATCTGATAAAAACCAAAAGAACAAAAGCATAGAAAGATTAATGTAGAGACTAAGCTCTGTGTAGTCTTTGTTCATTGTTTTTAGCCCAGTACATGGTACATAATGGTTATTCAATGAATAACCTTTTTTGATGAATAAAAAATATCTTCTAAATAGTTTATTATGTAATAGCATGTTTTATAGGTTTAATTATGTAATCAAATCTTAAAATATGTTTCTAGAAAAATATTCGTGCTTTAATTTGTAGTGTTAATTTTCCAGTGACATGAAGATGAGATAAATTGAATCTCTAGGAGAGTCATTACATCACAGATAGCTGAACCCTATTATTTTATAGCTAAGAAAACACATATAGAGTGAGTAGAGTTCAGTGGAGAAAAATAAAAACAAAGCCAAAATACATGTGCTTGAGCTTGTTAGGTATTTTGCAAACTTCTGAATCATTTGATATTTGATATAACTAGATTTATATTTCATGGGAAAGTAAAATGAAATAATTTAAGCTAAGTCTCACTGAAAATATTAATTTATGTTTCAACACAGTTGAAGAGGTATAAATATTAAACTGCAAAAAAATTAATTACTGTAAGAGAACTATCTGTATTGCCTTGATTCTGTTGATATCTAAACCTGAAGATGCTTCTAAAATACAGTTTGCTAATTGGTGTCCTCTTTGCTATTCTTTCCTAGACATCTCTGTTTTTATTTTTACCTTAAGTTTCTGAATTTTTAAACATAGCCCTATTGACAATATGAGATTTTACATACTTATTGTCAAGCATTATAACACTTTCCTGTATGTCATTTCCAGTAGTACAGCATTTTTTCCTCATATTGAATCCTTAAAAGAAGTGATCCTATAACTAAGTGAAGTGCTGATTCAGTGGACATGAATGTCAGTCCCCACATGACATATCTGTCACATTAGCACAAGCATTGGCTAATAGAAGGCAGGGACTAGTTTATAGAAAGAATTGTTTCTAGGTTTTTAATTACTTTGTGCTGTCAATATACTACTGCTAGAAAAAAATTAACAGAGAGTGCTCAGTTAACTAAAATGTAATAAAGAGGTAAAATGGAGGGGGGAAATCAAGTTTTAATTGGTAGCCAGAGCAAGATTTTCTTCTAGAAAGCTGTCAAATAGTAATAAAAAAAAATTGCCACACTGACAGATTTTATTATAGTACATAACTGCCAATCACACGTAATGGAGAATAACATAATGTATCTGCTAAAATAAGATGGGTAACAGCTTATATCCTTGAAAATTTTAGTGATACAGAAATGTATCTTCCTGAAGACTATGCTGAAAATGGTTATTTTATTTGAAATTTTATGTTTGTAAACAAACATTATGTTTCCCTGATAAGAATGGGTTTGGAATTTTCCAAATGAGTTTTAAAATGTACAGTATTTGTAGTTTGTAATTTCTCAAGGGAAGGAAGACATTCCTTTTGATTTTAGGCAAATGATAAACTAAGGTTTTCCACAAGAGTTGCCCAGCTATTTCTAGAGTCACTAATACCTTTAACTTTGAGAATAATCATTGAGGTAGAGAAATGTGTTGGAAAAAATAATAGATTGCAATCAGCTTAGAGTTCTAATTAAGTATCTGTGGGCAGATAATTTACACGAACATTAAAAAGGTACTTATACTAGATAAAATGCTAATATGTCCTTAAAATTTAATGATTCTCAAAAGACTAAACCATAAATACAAGCACTTGTGTGACTGTTTCCTTAAGTAAATCTATTCCTGTGGTATCAAATTATTCCATGACTATCAGAGTTTGTATAAGTGGTATTGTAAAGTTATACTTGAATTGCAAAAACTTATCTTCGGCTTATTGATAGATTAAAAGTTGTATCTCTGCTATTTCCTTCTTTATAATTGTTAAAACATAAATTTCCATCATCTGTAGTTTTTTATTTTGATCTACCTTTTCCAGCTCCTTCCCTTCTACTCTCACCCTAAGCTAACTTCCCTCTTTTCCTTTTTGTTTCATTTTTAATAGCCATGTAATTACTTGGCATCACTCTTTTATGGAATGTTAACAATAAAAATATGAAATGAAAACAATAAGCTTATAAATTTAGAGTGATAAATATCAATAAAAATCAGTAATGTATAAAATTCATATTAAAATTACTTGAGAGGAGAATAGAACTATTTATGAAAAAAATTGATTCAGTGTGGCATATTTGAAGAATAAGACAAGACTTAACACAGTAAGTCAATCTAGTTTACCTTAGAGATTATGTTAAGAAGCATTGAGAATTCCCATCTAAAAAGAATAAAATATATTTAAAAGTTTCTTTTTCAAAGGATATAAATTGACTTTTTTTAAAAATTTCTTTTCAGCGTAACAGTATTCATTGTTTTTGCACCACACCCAGTGCTCCATGCAATCCGTGCCCTCTCTAATACCCACCACCTGGTTCCCCCAACCTCCCACACCCCCGCCCCTTCAAAATGACTTTTGTCATAAAATGTATATTTATACATATGTGAATATGCATACATACATGAAAAAATGGAATATGCATAAAATGCAAGTATCTGAAGAAATCTCTAGATCTGTTCAGAATTTGTCACAGTATTTGGTAATACCTACAGTGATTTTTATTGTTGTTGTTTGTCTTGCTATTTTTGCCGTTTGTTTTGTAAAACTCCATACTAAAACCTTTTTAAAGCATTCCAGTTGTTTTTATGATGTTTAATAGTTATAAGGATTTTTCTAGGTTAATACATAATGAGTATTTGAATATAAAGAAATTCAATATTTGTTAGTGGTTGAAAACGTGAATAAGGCCACTGGAATTCTGCCCAGAACCCTGGGCACGTTCTCAGGTTTATATCGTATGTCCAGAGTTTATTATGTTCCTCACACTATACTAAGAGCTTTATACACATTATACTCACAGCTGCTGTGGTTGGTAGGTGTTAGTATTATTACACAGAGGCATACCTTGTTTTATCATGCTTTCCTTTATTGCACTTTGTAGATAATGTTTTGTCACAAATGAAAGGTGTGTCGCATTTAGCAGGTCTGTTGGTGTCATTTTATCAAGAGCATTTGCTCACTTTCATGACTCTAGAGTGTTACATGTTGGTAAATCTTGTAATATTTCAAGCTTTTTCATTATTTATTTATTTGTATGGTGATCAGTGATCTTTGATGTTACTATTGTAATTGTTTTGGAGAGCTGCAAACCACCCATAGAAGGTAGCAAACTTGATTGATAAATGTTGTGTGTGTTCTGGCTGCTCTATTGACCAGCTCTTCCCCGTCTCCCTTTCTCTCCTCCTTGGGCCTCTCTATTCCCTGAGACACAGCAATATTGAAATTAGGGCAATTAATAACCCTACAATGGCTCCTGAGTGTTCAGGTGAAAAGAAGAGTCACGTGTCTCTCACTTTAAATCAGAATCTAGGTATGATTAAGCTTAGTGAGGAAGGCACATTGAAAGCTGAGAAAGACCAAAAGCTAGGCGTCTTGCATGTTAGTCAAGTTGTGAATGTAAAGGAAAAGTTCTTGAAGGAAATTAAATGTGTTACTCCAGTAAACATGTGAATGATAAGAAAGCAAAACAGCCTTATTGCTGATGTGGAGGAAGTTTTAGTGGTCTGGATAGAAGATCAGATCAGCCACAACATTCCCCTAATCCAAAGTATAATTCAGAGCAAGGCCCTGTCTCTCCTCAATTTTATGAAGGCTAGGAAAGGTGAGGAAGCTGTAGAGAAAAAGTCTGAAGCTAGTAGAGGTTGGTTCATGCAGTTTAAGGAAAGAAGCTATCTTCATAACGTGAAAGTGCAAGATGAAGCACCAAGGGCTGATATAGAAGCTATAGCAAGTTGTCCAGAACATCTAGCTAAGGTAACTAACAAAGATGGCTACACTAAGCAGCAGACTTTCAGTATAGACAAGTAGCTTCTTTTTGAAGAAGATGTCATCTAGGAGTGCATAGCTAGAGAGATGTCAATGAATAATGCCTGGCTTCAAAGCTTGAAAGGACAGGCTTCTCCTTAGGGATTTAGGGTACCTGGTTACTTGAGCTAATGCTCATTCACCATCCAAAAATTCTAGGGCCCTTAAGAATGATGTTAACTCTACTTTGCTTGTGCTCTATAAATGGAACCACAAAGCTTGGATAGCAGCATATTTGTTTACAACATGGTTTACTGAATATTATAAGCCCACTGTTGAGATCTACTGCTCAGAGATGCTTTTAAAATACTATTGTTTGTTGACAATGTGCTTGGTCATTCAAGCTCTGATGAAGATGTACAGTAGGGTTAATGTTGTTTTCATGTCTGCTAACACAATATCCATTCTGTAGCCCATGGATCAAGGAGTAATTTTGACTTTCAAATCTTACTAATTAAGAAATACATTTTAGGGGCTCTGGGAGGCTCAGTCTGTTAAGTGTGTGCCTTTGGCTCACGTCATGATCTTGGGGTCCTGGGATCCAGCCCTAGGTTAGGCTCCCTGTTCAGAAGGGAGCCTGGTTGTCCCTTTCCCTCTGCCCCTTCCCCCTTCTGCTTGTGGTCTCTCTCTCAAATGAATAGATAAAATCTTAAAAAAAAAAAAGAAATGCATTTTATAAAAGGCTTTAGCTGCGATAGATAGTGATTCCTTGATCTAGGCAAAGTAAATTGAAAACCTTCTAACAAGATTCACCATTCTAGATGCCATTCAGAACATTCATGATTCATTGAAAGAGGTTAAAATATTTATAGAAACAGAGTTTGGAAGAAGTTGATTTCAACCCTCATGGATGATTTTGAGGGGGTCAAGACTTCAGTGCAGGAGGTAACTGCAGATGTGGAAAAAACTGGAGAATTGGAAGAGGTGCCTGATGATGTGACTGAATTGCTGCAATCTCAGGGTAACATTTGAAAAGAATGAGGCGTTGTTTCTTATGGTTGAGCAAAGAAAGTGGGATGGAATCTACTCCTTATGAAGGTCCTCTGAAGATTGTTGAAATGCTGAAGTATTTAGAATATTACATCTGCTTAGTTAATAAAGCAGTGGCAATTAGTTGATAAAGCAATGACTCCAGTTTTTTTTTTTTTAAGATTTTATTTATTTATTTGACAGACAGAGATCACAAGTAGGCAGTGAGGCAGGCAGAGAGAGAGAGAGGGAAGCAGGCTCCCTGCTGAGCAGAGAGCCTCATGTGGGGCTCAATCCCAGGACCCTGGGATCATGACCTGAGCTGAAGGCAGAGGCTTAACCCACTGAGCCATTCAGGTGCCCCAATGACTCCAGTTTTGAATGAAGTTCTGCAATGGGAAAAGGCTATCAAAGAGCATCACATGTTATAGGGAAATCATTTGTGAAAGGAAGAATCAAGTGATGAGGCAGAACTTCCCTGTTATCTTGTTTTAAGAAATTGTCACAGCCAGGCCAGCCTTCAGTAAGTATCATTTTTCTTTGTCTAGATGAAAGGAATCACTACCTGTGGCAAGCTAAAGCCTTTTATAAAAGGGTCTCATTGTATGCTTTCTCTGGAATTATTTAGGCCTTGTATTAACAGTTTGTTACCTCTCATCTCCAAATCATCTTTCATCAACTTCTCTGTGAAAATAGAGCAGCTGAAACAACTTCACACTTTGTCACTAGAGGATACTATAATGAAGAAAGGAGTTTTCTGGGCGCCTGGGTGGCTCAGTGGGTTGAGCCGCTGCCTTCGGCTCAGGTAATGATCTCAGGGTCCTGGGATCGAGTCCCGCATCGGGCTCTCTGCTCAGCAGGGAGCCTGCTTCCCTCTCTCTCTCTCTCTGCCTGCCTCTCTGTCTACTTGTGATCTCTCTCTGTCCCATAAATAAATAAAATCTTTAAAAAAAAAAAAAAAAAAGAAAGGAGTTTTCTTTCTGGGTTTAGAGTGCTCCTCTCAAGGGCTCCTGAGCTCTGGCTTATCTTACTTCTGGTTCCTGTAGTGAACAGTTTCTCTAGCCCACTTGGCTAGTGGTGCGCCATAGTGAAAACTTTTCCAGATATGCCCTCTGGTGGCCTCAGTGCAGTGCTGAAGACAGGCACTTCCCTATGAACAGTGTCTCCTCAGCCTGGGCAATTTTATAATGCATTCTGAGCTGTGGCATCTCCCTGTGGATGGCTTTCCTTCGGAACTCCAGAGGACAATTTCTAGAAAGCTCTGCAGGCCAAATACGATAGTGACTCCACCATCCAGCAAGCCACTACCCTTTATGCTTAGAAGGATGGTGGGTTCTCTCTTCTTTTGGGGCTCAGCCCTATAGGTGATAGTTGCTCCCTATATTTACTTCACATGTATTCTTTAGAGTTCTCTTTACTTTTAATAGCCAATACTTTGTTATTAAAATCTCTTGTTACAGTTAATAGTTCTTTTTTGTAACCTTTCCTGTTCTAATCACTGTGTTTTCTGTCTCCTGGTGGGATATCCTGATTGATAAAGGCCTAATTAGCTTAAGAATGATTAATGTAGTATGAAATAGATTAACATTATCTGCATTGCTATACATGGTAAAATATATAGTTTTTAAAATTTTTTTTAAATTTAAGATTTTTTTCTAAAGATTTTAATTTATTTGACAGAGATCACAAGTAGGCAGAGAGGCAGGCAGAGAGAGAAGTGGGGGAAGCAGGCTCCCTGCTGAGCAGAGAGCCAATGCAGGGCTGGATCCCAGGATCCTGGGATCATGACCTGAGCCGAAGGCAGAGGCTTTAACCCACTGAGCCATACAGACACCCCTATAGATATTTATAATATGTATATTTTACTCTCATTTATTACTGTTCAATCTTTCCCCTGGCCCCTTGAGAAAGGAGTCTGAGAAAGAGACTGTTAGTTGCCTGTTATTAATAGTCATCCGAATGTCTTCCTTAGCAAGAGAACTCTGTGTTTTTGAGGTGGAAACATTGCCTTCTAGAATAAAAAGTTTATATTTACTAATCTTCTTAGAGTGACTGTGTAAATAAAATTTGGCCAATACTTGTATAAAATAAAATGTTCCTTAAGGGGAGCTAACCTGAGAGGAACTTTTTTTTTGTACCTGTCTGCCTTTCCTTTGTCTTCTGATCTGCATCTAGATCTGATGGCCACAGCTGCTAGAGTAGTCATCTTGTATCACTAGGATCATGTCACAGAAAGATATAAGCCCGTTCCTTAGTGGTTTTTACTGCAATTAAACCAGTTCTCACAGTCAACTTTTAACTTAGGCTATGATTTTTTTATTAATTGTATGTGTTTAAATTTAAGCTCAACTAATACAGACTGATTACTTTTGTTTTTTTATTCTGGCGTTTCTCATTTGTCTGGCCTAATATCATACTAGAACACCAATATTATGATAAAATCAAATAGAAGGAAACTATGCATGAATGTCAGATTTTATTTTCCATATTTGTTTGTAGTAGTCAGTAATTTTCTGAGGCTTTGTTAAGCACTCTGTGCAGAGTACTGCCACCTGCAGAAGAGCAGTCATGGAAGCATCAGAATACATTAGGAAGGAGGTATTGTTACATTCATAGGTGTTTCTGCTGTTTCCACTCATAACTATTTTTTCGTGCTCTTATTTTCAGCCATTTTCTCTCTGGGGTTTATGCTGGGGTTTATTCTCTTTTTCAAAGAAATGATTTCTTGTACTTGAGCTACTGAAACATATCTGACATCAAAATGACATATCATTCACTTGTTTAAAAATCTTAAAAAGGACCTTAAGATTTGGGAGATTATAATATCACAATTTTCTAATATTTACCACTGAGATACATTCTGTACTATTTTGGTATTTGCAGATTTCAAAGAGAAATAGGGGGAATTTCACTTCCAGTGAGGATGTAGGAAGAATGTGAAAAACTTTTATTTTGTTGGTAAAAATAACAAAAGGAAATGGATAAAATAAAAATCATACTTTTCCAAAAAAAATACTTGTCTTTGAGGTTATTAAAGTCCTGAGCTTAAGGATGGTGCATTGAACTAAATTCTATAGATAGACAAATATTTATAGGTGGCCTGTGGGAACTTTCATACCCGAGGGCTGTTGCCTGATTAAGGTTTGGATAGGAAGAGAAATAGACTTGAAGAGGCTTTGTAGTCTCTTGTAGGAAGGAACAAGCAAGGATTTTTAATAATAGTATGATTGAAAGATCAACTGAAATCTGGAGGATCCCCAAAGGGCAAAAATTAATTACTCAGTCTGATAATGAACAATCTTCCCTGACCCAGATCCCAGAAATTTGCCAAGAAAACAATACTGGAGGGGGATTGGAAAACATAAAATACATATACCCCTGGACAGTCTTAAAGAATTTGGGAGTTTAGGGCCATGCTAGAGTTTAATTCAAAGTAGAATCAAACTACTGAAAATTGTATACATGAAACTAATATAACATTATGTCAGTTACACTGGAATTTAAATTAAAAAAAAAAAAAGGAAAACTATTGCAAACTGTAACCCAGACATTACTCAGCTCAAATATTGGCAAATACTTGATATGCAACAATATTTGTGTCCTTGACATTGGCAGTATAGGAGATTGTTAGGCTGAGCAGAAGGAAATTTTAATATTGAAACACCAGTCTACCTCAGTCCAGTTTGACTCTGAGAGAAATCTGAAGATCAGCCCCTTACATTAATTACCAGAGATAAGAAAGTTTTGTGCTCTCTTGTGGGGAGGGGGATAGAGAAAAAAAAGAAGTAACAAATACATTCTTAATTTTCCACTCTTCCTTTAAACATAGTATCTAAAATAGAATAAAAATAATAGAAATGCAACAAAATGGAACAGTTTGACTCTTTATCAGGAGAAAAATTAGTCACTAGGAAGCGACTCAAGGTTATGTAAATATTAACAGGCAAGAACTTTAAAACAACTCATAAATAGGTGAAAAAGTTTTCTAAAAACAAAAAATCACAGGTTCTGGAATGGAAATTTTCAGGAGAGAAATGGAAATGCTAAGAGAGTTTATAGAATAGAGAATATAATGTTCAAAATCAAATATTGAATAACTTTAGTTGCATAAAAATTAGTGATTTGAAGACAGTTTAATAGAAATTAACCAAAATGAGACACATTTAAATTATCAAACATCAGGAGCCTATGGGAAAATATCAAGGGCTAAATAGATGTAATTGAGGCCTCAGGAGAATTGGTAGAGAAAAAAGTGGAACAGAAAAAAAATTTTAAGACCTAATGCTTTCATATGTTTTTAAGTTTTAAAGAACATACCCATAGATTTAGGAAGCTCGATAAACTCAAGTAGGATAATACAAAAGAAAGCAAACGTAGGCATACTGCTGAAAACAAAAGATGAAAAGAATCTTAAAAGTAATCAGAGAAAAGGACATATCTCCTACAGGAGTGGGGGGAAAAAAAGGATGCAGGAATGATGACAAATTTCTCATCAAAATAAATAGAAATTATGAGACCATGGAATGATACTTAATACTGAAAAGAAAAAGAAGTCACTTTAGATTTCTATATCCAGCAAACACCAACTGATATTTTAACATACGGTAAACATTTTCGTTCTTATTGGTCAAGATATTTAAAGTATTCCATATATAGTTTTGACTCTCTTTTTGTATTCATGTGAGAAGAAAATCTCTCAACCCCTTCAGTTCCTCCTTTTCTCTTTGTATCTCTTCTAGAGAGAAAACTAATCTGATTGAGCCTGACTCTGACATTGAGTTGGTCGATAGTGATTCTGGGATAAGACAGAACATGATTCTCTATGTCAAGTCTATTTATTCATGAGACTAGAATGGTACTATGGCCAGGCCCTGGCCGTTTTGCTTCCTCTCTCTTCAGCTTCGGTCCTACTTATATTCATTTATTCAAGCTGGCGTCATGTTCACATTATCTCTTTCTTTCACATGCCTTCTCATTTAGAGAGGCGGAGGGCCTAGACAGATCTGGGACAGAAGCTGATCTCATGTTCAGAACAGTCCTAGGTCAAGCTTTGGGTTCATACCAGATTTTCCAAAAAACTGAATGGGGTTCAAATCCAGTCAATAACAAAATGATCCTGGCCCTTTTGGGGATCTCATCGGGAATATGTTGACTTTGTTAAGGCAGAATCTCACATTCTTGGGTGTGTCACCAAAGAATCATTATGTATTGCTATAGTGGGCAATCACTTTAGCAATAGAAACAGAAGCCCACAATTATACGTAGAAATCTGTTGAATAATAAAGGCACTGAGTACATATATCCTGAGAACTGAATACTAGTTTAGTAAACTTACCTTATAATCACTTTGTACAAAATTGTGATCAGTTTTAATTTGGATTTTAGCTTATTCATAGCTTTTTCCTAACCATTATTCCAGTTAATAAAGTTGTAATTGGCATTTTTTCATGCATCCCTAATAAAATATTAATAATAATGACTGAGGTATTGTAAATCCTGAAGTATTCTATGAATTTTATAAAAAAGATTAAGTTGCATTTAGCATAGTTTTAGTGTTATTAAAGGAGTAATTACAACTAATGACATTTTTTAAAAGGAAACTACATTCTGCACATTATTAGATTATTTGTTAACTATGCTTAATTTTCTTATTGTCCTAATAAAATTAACTTTATTATAAATTTAGGAGAAAAAGGCAAATGAAGAGGGGCAATGAGTTATCTATAATCCATCACCCCAAAATTGAAATTTTTGTTGCGATATAACACTTAAAATGAGATGATTAGGAGTTTAAAGAGGAAAAAAAAATCAAATTTTCTGATAAACGTCGAGGCATCACATACTATGCATTTGCAGGTCATGTAGCTTGGATTATTTTCCAAACCTAATACCCATAAAACGCTCAATGAAATTAATAGACCTGTTCATCTCAATGGGAATATATTACACTGAGAATGACTCCATGAATTCAGTATAGATGAATGGCTAGCATCTCATTTTGTTCACTTCTAACGCAATAAATATTTGGTGCTCACTGAGTAACTTACAAGAAGAAAGCAGTATGAAATATAGATATTTAAGAAATCCATACAAGTGGATAAAATTTTCTTCAGTTTTGATTTTTATACTGTGTTAT
Organism: Lutra lutra; assembly: GCF_902655055.1. Taxonomy (NCBI): domain Eukaryota; kingdom Metazoa; phylum Chordata; class Mammalia; order Carnivora; family Mustelidae; genus Lutra; species Lutra lutra. Next base: position 125,973,817 of record NC_062283.1, on the reverse strand, counting down.
AAATGAAATAGACTTTTGGTTACTCTTAGAATAGTCCACTTACTGAAATGTTGTCTTAGAGTTCTTTGGAGTGGATAGACATATTATAAGACAGCACATAGAAAGTCTTGCCCATGAGACAGTGTTTTTGCCGGAGAGAGTACATATAGGACAGTGTGATGCCTGATATATAAATATTATTGAATAAAAGAATAATGTGGCTGAATCAAATCTATGGTTTCTTGTCTTCCATGGTACCATCCTGGATCTGGTCATCAAACAAATATAAAAGCAACCCCAATAATGCTATATAGTGGATTCCAGTTAGGGGGAGGTGAGGCTATAAAATTTTCTAAACTTTCAGAATACATTCATAATGAGAACTATTTTGATTATATCTTTGAATCCCATTAGGACCTGTCAACTTTTTTTTTAATTTTTTTATTTTATTTTATTTTTTTTTTAGGACCTGTCAACTTTTTACAGAACTGTGTTAGAAAAGAAGGAAGATGTATGAACTAAAAATCCACATGACGTAAACAAACCAGTTCTTTAGAATATAGTATAGAGAAAGGAATTTGATATTAAACTTACTGGAAAAGAGTGATAATAGATACAAAATGCATTTTCTTGGCTTAAATCTTGGCAGAACACTTATATTTGCCTTTCTGGGACACTGTTATTTTATTTGCAAACTTGTTATTAAATTTGTAAACTAGAATAACCCAATGAGGATGTAAGTAATTGGCATTATTATCAATATGCAATATACTATATTATAACTTACCTACTTAGAGGAATTGTTGCCAGAGGTTTTCAACTAAGTCATATTCTTTACATGATTTACTTTCAAAATAAGTTAGGATTTCAGAGCATTCTGCCCAGTAATGACTATCCCTTGTTTAAGTAGGTTTCCCTGTGAATATATTCAGAAGGCATGGAATATAAGAGACTTCTACACAGTGGCCATGTTAAGTTATAGCCCATGTGTGTAAAACTAGTTGTTCTGTGTTTTAGGGGTATACACAAAAGAATAACAATCATATCATAGACCACAGAAGGCCTTTCTTCTTTAGCATTCAAAGGAAATTAAATTCATTGTAGCTGCTGTTTGTGGAGAGTAAAATAAATGGAGATCAGTAAATGCACCAGGAAAGTCCACTGGTTGTGTGTGTGTGTACGCACATGCACACATGTGTTTGTATGTGTATGCTAAGTCTTTAGAAAATACTGAATGATATAATAAAGGAATGTCTTGCATCTCTGTGCAAATGTATACATTTAGATTTTTACATATTTGATTAAAAGAGATGCAAAACATCATTTAGAAATGGAATTATTAAAATTTTATGAGAGAATTACTTTAACATTTTTACAGTATTAGAAGGCCCATGATTGAACGGACATGCAGTTTGAGGTTTTAGCTGCTGCTTCATATCACCAGCTGCTGCTTTAGACCGTGTTCTTTACTCCAAGATTCCAGGTAAAAGAGCATGATGCCCTGTATTTTGCTTCTCTGAGAAGGTCACAGGTGGGTCAAATAAGAATTCCCAAATCATCTAATAAAAGTGTTATAAGTCCCTCCTTTAAAAGGAGATGGTATTTATTAATCCCTTGAAAGGTACTTTTACCCTTTTGTGAATAGAATGGATATTAAGAACGGGCTCAAATTTTATTTTCCTTAAACTCTCAACAAACTGTAGGTATGATATATTTTTTTTCTTGTCATGTGGTTTGTTTTTGTAAGGAAACTGATAACTCCCCTGGCCCCTGCTGTTCCCAGTGCAGGTGATGTATCCACGTGACATAATCCTGACTAGAGCACATCACATGCAGTGCAGAGACACCTGGAAACCATAACTGTATTATGGATCCTAAACTATGCAAGAAACTGTCTCCAGCCAGCCCCATGTTCATATAACTGCAATTCAGATTATCACCAGCCCATTAGCAGTGCTCAGAGACTGAGTTTTTCCTAACATGGGACAAAGCCAGCCAGCAGTCTTTTGTCTTTACAGGATCTACCACATTCTTCTCCCTAGGAGCCTGTTCCTGAGGTTTTACCTGACGCTGTGCAAATAGGATTCCCACTTAACAGTAAAACATCTTCACAAAGCATTCCATTTTTTGGTGTCTGATTAGAGACAAAGAGAAACAGCTGTAAAGACCTCAGTTGGGGGCAAAACAAAATCATTAGAGATACAATATCATAGCTGAAAGTGACCAAGACAACTGTTAGCCTTCTGGGAATTTATAGGTACCTATTGGTCTCGTGTTTTCTCACAGGCTACAGGTGGAATGTGGAGCACATGTTCTCTAAAATGCATTGTTACTCTAGTTGACATCCACAACTAAAAAGAGTAATTACTTCCAAAAAATAGGAGAATGTTCATTTTAAAAATCTCATTTATTTATTTATTTACTACTTTATTTATTTATTTAGTGTGTTGCGGGGGTGGGGGGTGAAGGGAGAGAGAGAATCCCAAACAGACTCCATGCACAGCACAGAGCCCGACATAGGGCTTGATCTCAACCTGAGATCATGACCTGAGCTGAAATCAAGAGTGGGATGCTTAACCCACTGAGCCACCCAGGTGCCCCTCTTTTTTAATCTTTGGAGTTTACCTTACTGAAATATAAATTACATATCATTTGAAAAATAGAATTGTCAAAGGAAAGAAAGACAAGCTTTACCAAGAAAGAAATGCCTCACTGCCAAGTATTTGAAGTATCTTATGAAAATTGGAACCTCTCCTGGCACTTTACCTTTCCCCTTCATTTAAGGGTTTAAGGAATACCGGGTGATAGATATGTTTACCACATAAGTAAATAATCAAAAGAATACTAGAAAATGGGGCATTTTATCAAAAAAGTTCAAGGTCGGTGATATCTCTTAACACCACTGCTTTAGGTTATTCTGGGAAAGCTGGAATTCATGAGAAATTTGTGACATGCCATTTTTGCTAACATTTGTGACTGTTAGAATCTTGTCAGGGTGATGCAGGGGAAAGCTTTCTAGAATTGCTCTTTTTACACACCAGTGGCCTTCTTCCCCATACTCTCTCCCTTTCAGTGAGGAGGACGTAGAGAAGAATTAACTAAAGAGGGCATCTGATCATGAATTTTTAGTTGATTGATGATATCCAGGCAACACAGATGCCCTTTATAAAGTATCTGGGCACAGTGTGTAACTGATATTCTCCCTTTGGTTTAAAGCCAGAGGCAATAAATCTATTTAATATCTTTGAGTTTTATGGGTTTCTCCTGAAGAATTTCTCCTATACTAATGATGCCTTTTTTTTTTTTAAAGATTTTATTTATTTATTTGACAGAGAGAGATCACAAGTAGACGGAGAGGCAGGCAGAGAGAGAGAGAGAGAGGGGAGCAGGCTCCCCGCTGAGCAGAGAGCCCGATGCGGGACTCGATCCCAGGACCCTGAGATCATGACCTGAGCCGAAGGCAGCGGCTCAACCCACTGAGCCACCCAGGCGCCCTACTAATGATGTCTTAAGTGTGTGCTGTTTTCTTACCTTAGACTCATTTAAGCTTTAGATTTCAATAGTGACTATAATGGATGAAAGCAGTAGCTGGAAGTGTTTGTGGAAATATATATTTCTGTATGAGAAGTATCTAACAGCTTTCCCTTCTATAACTGAATCTAGCAGATAGCATTCTGTATTTCTGTTAGCTGGCAGGAAGATTCAGAACTTTCCACTTTCTCCTTCAAATGCTGATTTAGAAGAGCTGAAGGTACTTTCTCAGGGCATGCATCCTTCACAAACTGTGAGGACCTGCCTGCACCTATCTGTGCCTTGAATGCACACCTATAATCAAAAATCCTCCTAAAGTTTATATAGGATATTAATATTTCTAATGCCTAGTGATAAGTTTGGATAAAATTTGTGTCTCTAGCTTTTAGAAAAACAGTATTCTTTTTATAGGCGGGTTCTTCAAATCAGCTTTTGGCAAATTGGAAAGACATTTGGGGATGTTTGAAGTTCGTCTCCTGGGGAAAAAATATTCAGTGCTATTGGTTTTCAATAATGTAAGTGGGAAGTTGCTTTCTAAGGAGAAGGAGTTAGGCTTGGGCAATCTACAGAAAGCAGGGCTTGCTTCTGTATGGAAAGAAGTTAGGTAAATCTGGTAAAGCATCTAACACTCGAGCTCTGGAATCCCTTCAAAAAGTTTACATTTGCAACAGTGTGGATGAAACAACAGGGTATTATGCTGAGTAAAATAAGTCAATCAGAGAAAGACAATTATATGATCTCCCTGATATGAGGAATTTGAGAGGCAGGGCGGGATGGGGAAGGTCATGGGGGGAAGGGAAGGGAAAATGAAACAAGATGGGACTGGGGAGGGAGTCAAACCATAAAAGACTCTTAATCTCAGGAAACAAACTGAGGGTTGCTGGGTGGGGGGGCGGGAGAAGGGATAGGGTGGCTGAGTTATGGACATTGGGGAGGGTATGTGCTATGGTGAGTGCTGTGTATTGTGTAAGACTGATGACTCACAGACCTGTACCCTGAAGCAAATAATGCATTGTATGTTTAAAAAAAGAAAAAAAAAAAGTTTAGATTGTTGGCCAGAACAGGACAGCAACTCAGCTTCATCTTTGAATATCTAGGAAGACCAGATAAATTTGCTGCATGTGGCTAAGAGTGGAGCATGACTAGTGCTCCGTATTTTTAAAGTGGGAAGGGTGCTTTGTTTATGTGACAAAAACTTGATAATCTTCATAGACTGTTACTCTTTTTTTTTTTAAAGATTTTATTTATTTATTTGACAGAGAGAGATCACAAGTAGGCAGAGAGGCAGGCAGAGAGAGAGGAAGGGAAGCAAAGCAGGCTCCCTGCTGAGCAGAGAGCCCGATGCGGGACTCGATCCCAGGACCCCGAGATCATGACCTGAGCCGAAGGCAGCGGCTTAACCCACTGAGCCACCCAGGCGCCCGACTGTTACTCTTAATATCTGCAAATAGAAAAGATATTGCTATAAATTCAATAATGCTTTTAAATAAATGTGATTTTATTTATCACAATATTATTTATACGCATTCACAAAATAGTGGCCTAACCTTATTTAAGTTAAATCTCTTTAGGTCTCTGCAGTCTGTAGTTATAGGTGAATTAAGTTATTTCCAGTCTAGGTATTTCTGAGAATTTCTGTGATTTTCTTACATGTAGGCACAAAACATCCCTTCTATGTTCTTCCACTCCAGAGCCCCTCATTACTAATGTCTATTACTGCTAAAGAAGTCACATGAGGGTGACTACCTGATGGAAGCCCTGCAAAATTTCCACATACCAAAAGATGAGTAGCTTATTGATTATGGGTCAAAAGAGTTGATAGATGGGCTCAACACAGGGATGCTAAGTAGAACAGTAGTTAGCAGAGGGCTTGAGAGAGCACCGCCTAGAGCGGTCCTCCAGTGTTAAGTTAAACCTGGGCATTGTGGGTAGGTATTTGGCTGGTAAACCTTTCAGGTGAGAAAAGATTATGTTCTCTTGCTTCAGGCATGGTATCATCCTCATGTCCTGGTACTATGTTCTAGAAGGCTGACCAAATTATTGATCTCCTCTTTAGAAGTTGGGGTGTGTGTGTATTTGTGTGTGTGTGTGTGTGTAAATTTTATGGTTTAAACAACCAACCATTACTGTGTTTGTACAATAAATAAAGATTTTTATCTTTTTTCTCAGATAAGTCTGATAATTCAGTTTTGTCAGATTTTAGTTTCAATATATGGCTTAATATTGCTTTCTCCTAATTTCTCATATTGACATTTTATATGCTATAATTATATAGTCCATAAGAAAATATATGAGAATTATTTGCAAGGTAAGATTAACAGGAAGCCAAAAGGTGAAAACAAAATTTATCTGTCAATGGCTGAGTAAACAAAATGTGGTATATCCATAAAATGAAATATTATTCAGCCACAAATGAGCCTTGAAAATATAATGCCAAATGGTAAGCCATGAAAGTAGATGAGCCTTGAAAACATAATGCAAAGTGAAAGAAGCCAGACTTGAAAGGTAATGTATTGTATGATTTCATTTATATGAAATATCCAAAGTAGGTATAAATACAGAAACAAAACAAACAGATTGATGATGGCCAGGGGCTAGGAAAAGGAAAGGCTGGAGAATGACTGCTTAATGGGTATGGGGTTTTCACTGGGGCCAATGAAAAAATTTTAAAACTTGATAGAAGTGAAGGTACCACAAAATTGTGCATGTACTGAGGGCCACTAAATAGTATACCGTATAATGGTTACTTTTGTGTTATATAAATTTCACCTTCTCTCAAATTAAAAAGCATTAATAGGATATTTCTATTTGTCCTTAAAGTAATTTGTTAATTAAAAAATTAATCCTTTAATCATTTTTACATTATTTAAGTTCTAAAAAATCTCAGCTGAATTTGCATTGTTTAATTTAGTGATAATGATAATATGTGAGATATTCTAATGTGAACCAGAAGACTTTGTCCTCTATATCCACCATGTCAACCTATCAAGTCTTTTGATCAAGACATCCTCAGGACTAATCAGAGGAAGTGAAAAATCTTCAGTGTCACAACATTTTTGTACCAGCCTCAGGTCTTTTACTGAGATAGATCACTTTCAGCAGTGTCTTTTTGCCATAATCTATGTATTAATTAGGGTATCTGTCAGGAAAGATGGGGTTATGCTACAGTAACACTCCCCATATCTCAGTGGCTTACTGCAACAAAATTTATTTCTCACTCATACTTTGTCAATTACTGGTCAGCTGGTCAGCTCATCACAGACCGTTAGAACATCCATCATTGCTAATGGTTTTGTTGGCCAGACTAGGGGGAAAAAACATTCCTGGCAGGAATCAAAGATATCCATTCATAATGGTAGGTATATATCATTGTTTTTCTTAAGTCATTAATCATAACTACTCATATAATCTCATACAACCTCAAGGGGACCAGGAAGTACAGTCCTTACTTTGTGCCCAGGAGTTAAAGAACTGAAAATAATAGCAAATAGCTCTACCATTGACTACCATTATGAGTTAGCATGATCTTCTAGGTTTTCAATTAGACCACCTTTCAAATAATCTATTACATACTTCAAAACTACTTGTCATCTTTCTTTCTGTTGTTTTTATTTTTTTTTTATTTTTATTTTTTAAAGATTTTATTTATTTATTTGTCAGAGAGAGAGAGGGAGAGAGAGTGAGCACAGGCAGACAGAATGGCAGGCAGAGGCAGAGGGAGAAGCAGGCTCCCTGACGAGCAAGGAGCCCGATGTGGGACTCGATCCCAGGACGCTGGGATCATGATCTGAGCCGAAGGCAGCTGCTTAACCAACTGAGCCACCCAGGTGTCCCTCTTTCTGTTGTTTTTAAAAGCCCTGCATCCTTTAGATTCCCATTTATATTTTCAAGTACAGTGTTTCTCAAATTTTATTCAGATCATATCTTTGGTGATACATGTGGAAGGAAATTTTAACAGCAGTTTAAGATTACTGGTATGTTGGGGTGCCTAGGTGGTTTTTTCAGTTAAGCATCTGTCTTGAGCACAGGTCATGATCCCAGGGTCCTGGAATCGAGTCTTGCCATCAGGCTCCCTGCTTGAGGGGGCAGAGAGCCTGCTTCTCTCTCCGTTTGCTGCTCCTCCTGCTTGTGCTCTCTCTCTCTCTCCCTGACAAATAAATAAAATCTTTTTTTTTTTTTTTAAAGATTATATCCATCTGTTTGACAGAGAGAGAGAGAGATCACAAGCAGGCAGAGAGGCAGAGAGAGAGGGGAAAGCTGGACTCCCTACTGAGCAGAGAGCCTGATGCAGGACTCCATCCCAGGACACCGAGATCATGACCTGAGCTGAAGGGAGAGGCCAAATCCACTGAGCCACCCAGGTACCCAAATAAAGTCTTCTAAAACCAAAACCCAAAAAGATTACTGAGATTTAGAACATTGATCAACTACAAAAAATTTCTCCCAATTTTCTCAGTATTCTATGCAGTAGGTTATCCTATTAAACACTGAGCTGATCTCATTGTCATTTCCTCCAGAAATAACTAATTCTCTTTGGTGCTTAATTAATGATAAATTATACTACTTATGGTATTTTATACTTCAGTCTCATTTCAATGTTTTATCTTCATTTTATTTTATTTTTATTTTCAGCGTAACAGTATTCCTTGTTTTTGCACCACACCCAGTGCTCCATGCAGTCCGTGCCCTCTCCAATACCCACCACCTGGTTCCACCAACCTCCCACCCCCTGACGCTTCAAACCCCTCAGATTGTTTTTCAAAGTCCATAGTCTCTCATGGTTCACCTCCCCTTCCAATTTCCCCCAACTCCCTTCTCCTCTCCATCTCCCCTTGTCCTCCATGCTATTTGTTATGCTCCATAAATAAGTGAAACCATATGATAATTGACTCTCTCTGCTTGACTTATTTCACTCAGCATAATCTCTTCCAGTCCCGTCCATGTTGATACAAAAGTTGGGTATCCATCCTTTCTGATGGAGGCATAATACTCCATAGTGTATATGGACCACATCTTCCTTATCCATTCGTCCATTGAAGGGCATCTTGGTTCTTTCCACAGTTTGGTGACCGTGGCCATTGCTGCTATAAACATTGGGGTACAGATGGCCCTTCTTTTCACTACATCTGTATCTTTGGGGTAAATACCCAGTAGTGCAATGTCAGGGTCATAGGGAAGCAATATTTTTAATTTCTTGAGGAATCTCCACACTGTTCTCCAAAGTGGCGGCACCATCTTGCATTCCCACCAACAGTGTAAGAGGGTTCCCCTTTCTCCACATCCCCTCCAACACATGTTGTTTCCTGTCTTGCTAATTGCTTTATCTTATAAAAACATCATCATAAAAGTGTATGTTCTCAGAGCAGAAGTAAATTTATACCTTAATCAAAATTTGATGGTATACAAAGGAAGGGCACATTCCGCCTCTCTTTGTTGTTATCTTTTGCTTTCTTGCAGGCCATTCACTACCATTGATTGAAGGTTTTGGGATTTGATGCAAAGTATTGTCCCAAAGTTACTATAATATCCATATGATACTATATATGGATATATATATAGTTACTATATATAGTATAGTTAATATATATCCATATGAATAGTACCTAATACTGTTTAGTCTGACATTTCCTTGCCTTTTGAAATTACTTTCTCCTTTATCTCCACTTCCCTTGAGACACCACTTCCTTACTGTCTCTGTACCTTGTCATCACCTAAACCTGACACCATTACCTTTTGTTTGAAGCACTTAAAGATTTCATATCTGGTTTTTGTCTTACAGATTATACCTTTCCAAAATATCCCTAACATTGTCACTATAGTAATATATTCAAAATGCAAATCTGGTCATATCAGTTTACCCTTTAAAACCCCTCAGTAATAGTTGAGTTGCTATCTAAATTCCTTAGCATGTCCTATAAGACCTTTCCTAACTTTCCCTCTCATCTACTCGTTTCACTTTTGATCCACTTCTGGTCCCATGAATATGCTATCAGATTTCATGCTTCTGGGCCTAATACCTATTGTTCCATCATCCAAGAAGACCCCCCATGTCCTGTCTTCAGCCACTTCTTGTTTATCCATCACTCCTTAGTTCCTTCCCAAAGTCTCTGATACATTAAGACCCTTCCTTCTTTCTGGCTTTCATATATTTTGTGTGTGCTTATCATAATCCTAAATGCTTCCCTCTATTCTTTGTAACCTTAGCCAAGAATAGATGTTCATTTATAATTATTTAATAAAATCAGTGAATTCCTGCTGAAGAGTCACTTTAGCAGAAAGCAGCACAGCTGATTGAGGTAGCATGTTATGGTGAATTCTCAAGACAAAAGGGATGGAAATCGATTTGAGGGAATCATCATCATGAGATATTCAGAGATTAGTGTATTTTTATGAAACATTATATACAATTTAGCTCTTCTTGAAAAACATTTATTTTTCTGTAACAAATATTTTTATAGGAAATATTTCTTTATTGAGCATTAAGTATTGGCACTGGACTTGGTTGTGAGTCCAGCAGAGAGTTTTTTTGCTTGTTTGTTTGTTTGTTTTGTTTGTTTTTTTTTTTTACCTTAAACCAAGAATAAAAACACTAAAGCAAAAGTTATTTTGCACAGATGTCTTTGATATGATGGAAACACTAGAACAAGGTCAGTGTAGTATGAACACTGAATAACACACACACACACACACACAAAATACTGAATTTAGAGTGAGGAAAAACTGAATTCTCTTATTAGCTTTCCAATTTCCAGCCATAGACCTTGGGTAATTTTTCAGACTTTCTGATTTTTTAGATTCTTATTTTTCTAAAATGTGCCTCATAAGATGTTATTATGATTCAGTTGGACAAAATTTGTGGAAGTACTTAAAACATCATAAAGGCATATAGAAAAATAAGCAAATACAAGTATAAGTCATGTACAGTTACCTGAATTTGGAAAATGAAAGAAATTTAAAATACCTCCTTTATAATCCCAGTGACAACAAAGGTACCACATGGCTTGTCTAGAATCTCATATAAAGTCCCAACATAAAGTTAATACAAAAATAAGTCCATTCTATAATATATACCAGCAAGGAATATTTCCTATATTTGAAATGTGGAATAAACATTGAGAAAAATGGGTATGATTTTCTCTATATTGTCTTCAGGAATGGGAAACTAAAAATAACTTGAGGAAATTTTAAAAACGGCAAAGTTAAATATCAAAGTGTGAGCAAAACCTAAGTCATATTCTGCTCTTGAATGTATGTGTGTGTGTGTGTGTGTGTTTGAATTGCAGGTATGAGTAGCTATAATCATAAACTTTAGTTTACAGGTTTCTGTGAGTTATGATATTTATAACTAATTAAAAAATGGAAATAATATCATAACCTTCAGCACAACTTCATGATTCACTTTGTTTTACTCCTGACTTTTTCTCATTTTTCAGCTGCTCACAAACCTCTTGCTTACCAAAACCTCAGAGTTCTTCCCTAAACTCCAACCAGTAACACCTTTGTGCTCCTCAGCTCTGTCTCTAGACTTAGCCTATCTCCAGTCCAGTCCACTCCCTTCCGACTCTAAATAATTCTAGTTTCCATTACAGATAACTGAATTATTGAGTGACAAAGAAGAATGAGAAGATAAAGAGAAGAAATATTCATATGTTAATTTTATTGCAGTCACATTTAAAACCATAATACACAATAGAAAATGGTATGTAATAATTATGAAGTCAATTTAAAAGTATGAAGATAATAACTGTATTAATCAGGGCTCTTGGGGGTGCCTGAGTGGCTCAGTTGGTTAAGCATACAACTCTTGATTTTGGCTCAGATCATGATGTCAGAGTTCTGGGCTTGAGCCCAACTTTGTGTTCAGCAAGGAGTCTGCTTGAAGATTTCTCTGCCTTTCCCTCTGCCTCTCCTCCCTTAGACACACACACACACACACACACACACACTCTCTCTCTCTCTCTCTCTCTCTCATATATATATATATATATATATATATATATATAAGTATATATATATCTTTTTAAAAAGTAATAATAATTAGGGCTCTTGGTAAAACAAAACAAAACCTGCCTTATTCTCTTTAGCTCATCATCTGTGCTTTTTCTTGTCTGTGTGTTGGTTACAGTTTCTTGAGAGAGGCAGAGTGTATTTATTTATCTGCCAGAGAATATAGTTGTCAACAGCCCCTATGTTTCAATTTTTGCAACTCCCAGTAGAATAGGAGGAACTTAATGGTATGTATATGTGTTTCCAATTTCTAAACTTAAAAAGGAAATAAAACAACAGAGAAGAGCTCTGATTAGCCATACTGTTTGATATATCAATAGTGGTTAGAGGAGAGAACTAAAAAAATCATGCCACTCTGTGCAAACTCAAGAGTAGGGTGAAGGAAGAAGTTCCTAGGTGAAGGGAGGATATTTCTGCTATTAACTTCTGAACTGAAACAAAATGAAAAAGACACCAGCTATTAAAATGTGATTTTTTTTAGTTGCTCTTTTGTAGTTTCAAAAATGTTATTTATATGAACTGCATGTTCTATTCTTAGTATGTCATTAGTATTTGAAATTCTCATTCCTCCAACGTACTGAAAGAAGTCAAGTCAGATTAAAGAAATGTATAATGGCCAATTATTTGTTTGCTAATTGTACTTTAGGGCATAAACTGTATTAGAGAGTTCAGTACCAGTGATTATTCCTCAAAAAATAAAAGCACACTAAGCATAATTTCTTTGGAAAAATTATCATGTTTTATTTTCTTCCTTTTTTTATTTAAATCATTTAATGAAGGATTTTTTTCAATGAAATAATGATTCTGTATTGGCACATTAAAAACAGCAGGTTCTATTTGATTCAAGTTCTATTTTACCTAGAGTTATTGCTAAATTTGTAGTATAGACATAAAGATTCATATAGGATTCATTTTATATACATGTAAGTTATTTCCCATTAAGTTTATTCTAAATTTCTGTATATTCCAGTACAGATATTTCTGCTACATATTAAAAATATCTGTGAAGTTAAAGGAAACCAAGTAATGTTATAGAGAAAAGTTGTCATAGCAATATTTGGAAGGTAACCCCTTCAACAACAACAGCTAAACACAGAGTTCTAGTTCTCCTGTGAGTATCCAGTGAGTATCTTTAGTTGATTATGGATGTTAGATAGAGAATATATCAATATAATAGAAGAAAATGAAAACACTAACTTGAAAAGATAATATGTATCATTATTTATAATAGCAAAGAATTTATAATTTTGATTTTCCAAATCTTTCAAAAATTTCTTGTTTTTCTTAAGTTAGTGGGTTTTTATATCTTGGGGAAAACCCTACTTAATGAGTCTTTTTCAAGAGAAATTTAAAATATTACCATTGGTCATCTAGTGTCATTATCAAGAAGATATGTTTTACAATGTCAGCCAGTTCTTTAAATAAAATAAGCCAAGTTTAATAGAGTAAAGTCTGGCTTGATTATAATTTTGTCTTTTGTATCAGTCAATACTCCTGAACATGTACAGTTTAATAACTATTCAAAATATGACACTCATGAGCTTAGGAATTTAAAGTGTAATATGAGTTATAGTGATTAAAGCATATTAAGTATGGGTAGAATAAAATGTATTTTACTGATTTTCTAGTTCTTTTCTGACCCCTTTTCCCTCCCTCCCTTTCTTCTTTCTTCCTTCTCTCTCTTCTCTTTTCCTCTTGTTTTCTCTTTTTAGTCATTCCATGCATATGTGGGTGGTAGACTCTAGTAATGAGAATATTATATCAGAAGCCCTTTTCTTTGACTCAGCAAGTGAAAAAAGTTCTCTTTCATAAAACACTATTCCTGTAGTAGGAATCTTGTTTATCCATCATGGATCCACATCACATTGTCCAGGGAAGTATAAGCATTTCTTTATTTAAAACAAATAGGATGTAATTTCAACTCTAAGGGCAGAAAGTAGAGGGGGAAATGATGGTGATAAATCTTGAGAATTACAGAGACTGGTATTTTTTAAACTTTTCTAAAGATGGAGTGAGATTCAGGCAAGAGTTGTGTTTCACCTGACATATAGCAATTTTCTAGAAAAAACTTCTCAAGACTGCATATGTATTTAAGAATTGCTGCCTTAACTTTACCAGCATTACCAACATCACAGATTTTCATGCCAAAATGTATTTAATGTCATTTGGTATTTATTTATTTTTTTAAATACACTGTGTTGTTTAGTTTTAGGTTCACAGCAAAACTGAGCAGAAAGGACAGTAAATTTGTATGTCCTCCCTGCACCCACACACACATACACCTTCCCAACTATCAACATCCTGCACCAGAGTGGTTCATTTGTTACAATCAGTGATTCTATATTCATGCATCATTATTACCCGAAGTCTGTAGTTTATATTAGGGTTCATTCTTGGTGTTTTACATTTTATGGATTTTGGAAAATGTATAGTGACATGTATCCACAATTACGGTATCATAAAGAATAATTTCACTGCCCTAAAAATCCTCTCTGCTCCTGCTATTCATCCTTTTCTCCGCCCTAACTCCTGGCAATCACTGATTTTTTTTTTTTATTGTCTCCAAAATTTTGCTTTTTCTAGACTGTCATATAGTTAGAATCATAAAGTGTATAACCCTTTCAGATTGGTTTCTTTCACTTACTAACATGAATTTAAGGTTCCACCATACCTTTTCATAGCTTGAAAGCTCACTTAATTTTAGTGCTCGCTGAATGATCTTCCATTGTCTGGATGTACCAGTTTATTAATCCGCTCGTCTCTTGAAGAACATCTTGGTTGCTTCCAGGTTTTGGCAATAAATGTTCAGCTCTGTTTGGTAATCACGAAAGAGTACAGTTGCTGGGTTGTATGATAGAATGTGTTTAGTTTTGTAGGAAACTGCCAAATGGTTTTCCAAAGTGGCTATGCCATTTTTCACTCCCACCATTAATGAATAAGAGTTTCTGTTACTCCACTTCCTCACTAGCATTTGGTGTTGTCAGTGATCAGGATTTTGGCTATTCTGTTAGGTATGTAGTGGTACCTCTGCTACTTTTTCATATTGCTGTTACTAAGCCCAGGTAATTAAACAGCTTTCAGTAAGTAGCATAGAAACCAAGTTGCCAGTGAAAGCTGACTCCCAGAACATAGCAGATCAAACAGAAACCCAAGGAACTGAAAGAAAGGTATTAAGATAAGCTCAGTTATTTCCTGTATGCATGAACTATTTGAATGGATTTAGGAGTATTTGGTAAAATCATTCATCTACTTTAAAAGCAGTAAAGAGGGGGCGCCTGGGTGGCTCAGTGGGTTGGGCTGCTGCCTTCGGCTCAGGTCATGATCTCGGAGTCCTGGGATCGAGTCCCGCATCAGGCTCTCTGCTGAGCAGGGAGCCTGCTTCCTCCTGTCTCTCTGCCTGCCTCTCTGCCTGCTTGTGGTCTCTCTCTGTCAAATAAATAAATAAAATCTTTAAAAAAATAAAAAAAAAAAAGCAGTAAAGAGATAGTAAAACCAGTGTGTTCTGAAACCAAGGATTTAAGTGTACAGAACTTCTGAGTGATGACATCTATAGGTACTGAAAGGTATGTAATTTGCTTTAAGGCACTTTATTTCAATATTTCCTTGAATACTATAAAAAATGAAACTTAAATGATTTTAACAACAACAAAAAATAGGTAGGCAGACTTCATTGATACTGTATCTGATAGCCAAGGAAACTATGAGAACATAAGAAAATGTAGTGCTTTACATGGAAGGGATGTATTCATAGGGCTTGCCTTTTTTGTTGTTTTGGGAGGTATTAAAGGAAACATCATGTTTACACACACCCATGTGTCCTATAATTTTTTAAAATCCCCATTTTATACTCTACCCTTTATGTGATAAAACCTATACATGGCTTTGTAAGTATTAATATACATGAATTTTAGATCTCTACATCCTATTTTCTCTTCCCCCATCTCTAAATTGTTCATGTTATTACATTCATTCTGTTTAATTACTTGTCTTTTTTCTCTACATTGCTTTGGTTTTTTTTACTGTGTGTAAACTTATGTTTTAAATTAAAAAAAAATTATTGATTCTCCACTACCATAATCACAAAACTTATCATGAGAAAACAGTTGCAAATTCTTTGGATACAGCTTAAATAAGTTTTGTGAATAAATTTCAGAATGATGCCAAGAATAGGGATTAAGAAACTTTTAGATTCATGGGCACCTGGGTGGCTCAGTGGGTTAAGCCGCTGCCTTCGGCTCAGGTCATGATCTCAGGGTCCTGGGATCGAGTCCCACGTCGGGCTCTCTGCTCAGCAGGGAGCCTGCTTCCCTTCCTCTCTCTCTGCCTGCCTCTCTGCCTACTTGTTATCTCTCTCTGTCAAATAAATAAATAAAATCTTAAAAAAAAAAAAAAGAAACTTTTAGATTCATATAGTTTATGGGAAATTATTGATATTTTATGGTCATACCCAAAGAATGTAAGATACTTTGATAAATACTAAGAGTCATAAATAGTATATTAATATTTCAGCAAGAAAATAATATTGACATATAATGTACTAAGAATTTATAAATGATAACATTTAGAAAATTTAATATTAATAACTTTGTGAGGAAGATTTTATTCCCATTTTCCAATGGGGAGGACTTGGCAAAACCCTTAATAAATTGAAAACCTTAAGTTTGTGTATTCATGGAATAAGTGACAGTCAACTAACATGTGATTACTTAGTAATGGTTTGCTCTGTGTTATAAAGAAGTTGTAAAGTTTTAGATTTTTGAATTAAATAATAATAAAAGTAATGTTGAAGGCTTCTCTTATGCCAGTTTTTTAGAAGGTATTATTGAGAGTCTTTGAATAACTCCAAAATATTTTCATTAAAGAAACATTTTCTTTCTTTTTTTTTTTTTTTAAAGATTTTATTTATTTATTTGAGAGAGAGACAGTGAGAGAGAGCATGAGCGAGGAGAAGGTCACAGAGAGAAGCCGGGAGCCCGATGCGGGACTCGATCCCGGGACTCCAGGATCATGACCTGAGCTGAAGGCAGTCGTCCAACCAACTGAGCCACCCAGGCGTCCCAAGAAACATTTTCTTAATGGACACACTTTTCATTTAAACATAGTTGAGGACTCCCTTCCAAAAGGAGAATTTCAAAATTACCTGTCAATATCCTCTATTAAAGCAGGTATGCTTTAAAACAGACAAATCAAGTTTTTCTCAATTTGTTACCCATAGGGGAGTTCCATTGTTCAGAAGGAAATAAGATGGATATTCTAAGTAGAATGTTTTTGGATGCCTTTCATGAGACATTAGTGGGTCTTTAAAGGGAGTTTATTGATTTTTCGGGCAGCACCCGAGGCAACCCAAGATCTATTGCTCTGTCACTTTAAAAGCGGCAGCAGAAGTGCTACTTTTCCTAGGAGATCTTTCAATGCTTAAGACTTGAAAATTTCTACAAACCAATTCCATCTGTCATCTCCTGCTTGATCCACTGAGTCCCACAGGCCATGTCTGAATGGTTTAGAAGCTATATTTGTGCTCAAAATGCTTGTTGGAACAAATGCATTTTTAGGGCAGAGACTCCATAAATGAAATCTAAGCATTCAAACCTATAAACATCAATGAGAAGAAGTAAAGACCATGAAGCAGACCAACTTAGTGGGTTTCTATGAAAGACAACCTAGACTCACAGCCTTGGGTCACCTGGTATAGCATCTCAGAGATACAACCAGTCTCTTTGCAGATTCTTCTGAGGAAGGAAAGTTCATTATTTGTTAAGGATATAAATATCATTTTGGAGTCACAAAACTTTTAAAAGATGATCTTTGCTATTCTAGAATCCAGCTTCCTCTAACTTTAATTTATTATGACCTTTAAGATTGCTATTTGGATGACAAGACTGAATAAACATTTTCTTTCACCTTTATGTTTACATCATAGTCATTCATTCTTGTCCATCCCTTTCAGAAGCCCCATATTTTTCAGTGTTCCTTAAAGTGTTTTATTAGAAGCATATATAAAACTTAAAATAGAAAGAGAGGGTGAATAAAATTTTTTAGTCATTCTGGATCAATGCCCAAAATAACTAGAACTCACAGACCCTTCTTTTTTCTAGGTTTTGGCTTAAGTTTTTGGTGTTCATTGTATTAAGGATACTCAAAAAAATAGAATTGTGATTTTCTTTTCTCAAGATGAAAGTACAATAAATACATTTAGGTATAGGTACTAAATATATTGTGGATTACCATATAATTTTGAAAGAATATATTAGAGGTAAGTTTGTGCTTATTAGCAGATGGCGATCCTAAAAATTATTACATTTTAGAGTTGCTTTTAGAGTCAGTTTTACTAACTAATGTGCCTTTTTCAGTTATATATGAACCTGTACTTTTAATGAGTCAGTGTTCATATTCTTATGAAAGTACCAATTAGGAGTCGGGTTCCATTTCTGAAGTGGCAATTTGGGGAATTATAGTTCAATGATAAGAGCATGAACTCTACATTCAAATTATTTGATTTGCTTTCTTCTTTATCAGTTCAACTCAAACAGATATGCTTCTCTTTCAAGAGTCTGAGTGTCATGTTAATTTGATTTGCTCATATGCTTGGATTAACAAAGATAGACAACTAAACTGCCTCCACTGCTGAGAGAGTTAGACCTTCCCATGTGTCTGGTGCCAGATATAATGCTCAGTCATTTGTAGAAACCACATAAACAGAGTGAAACCAAAACATACCTAAGACCCAGTAATTTGTGCATAATCCTTGGTGCCTAAATTGGGACCCTTAGAAGTGTGGCATGCAAAATTATGGAAAGAGCCCAAAAGTCCATTAGCTGATGAATGGATAAAGAAGATGTGGTTTATATTTACAATGGAATATTACTCTGCTATAAAAAAGAACAAAACCTAGCCAGTTGCAAAGATGTGGATAGAGCTAGAGAGTACTGTGCTAAGTAAGTCAGTCAGAAAAAGACAGATACTCATATGTGGAATTTCACTCATATGTGGAATTTAAGAAACAAAACAAATGAACATGGGGAGAAAAAGAGAGAAAAACCAAGAAACAGACTCTCAACTGTAGAGAACAAATTGATGGTTACCAAAGGACAGTGGGCAAAGGGTTGGGTAAAATAGGTGATGGGGATTAAAGAGGGCATTTTGAATGAGCGCTGGGTATTGTATGTAAGTATTCAGTCACTGAATTCTACACCTGAAACTAAATCAGCATGGTATGCTAACTACATGAAAATTAAATAAAAACAAACAAAAAGGAATGTGGCATGCAAAAAAAAAATATTCATGTAAACTTAGTCTTCGGAAATGTACCAGTCATACTGCAATTCATCTTCATGTGTCTTATACTAAGGACTATATTTTTCAATTTGCCAGTTAAATGATTCTACTTAGCATGCAAAGACAATGTGATATTGCCCAGCCTTTGTGTTAGAAAACCACCTAAGATGGAAGAAAACCTTTAAAATTAATCTTTCAACAGCAAGATAGTAAAGAAATCCTCAGAATCTATAACCAGAAACTTTAAATCTAGAATAATCATCAAGTGTTGAAGATGGATGTTGCCTTCAGAGATCTGTCAGTTGACTAGGGCTGATCCAGAGCTTCAGTTTTAGGGCCACATGTGAGTGACAAATATTAGAACATACATAGTGGAGAGGTGGATGAGAGGTTCAGAATTAAGGCAGAACCTTCAAAAGGTGACCCTTTCTGTGGCTGAAAGGAGAAAAGAAATTGGTGTGAAATATTAAGAAATCTTTGCCCCTGGGAGGCTTCAGGGAAAACAAAACAAAACAAACAAACAAAAAAAACAACAAGAAAAAACAAACAAAAAAAAACAACAAAACCCAAAAACCATAATCTCCTAAGAATTTATAACCATTTTTCCTGGGTTAAGGACTATAAATAACAATAATTAGTTCTGAAACCCACAACTGGGGAATTTATTTTAAATTGATTCTCAAGTGCCTAGTAAAACTATATGCACATGGAACACAAGCCTCAAGATAATCCCCCAGTACATTTCCAGTGAACTATAATTTCTTAAAAACAAGAGCAACAACAAATTCATAAGACACATGAAGAAGGAAGTAAGATTCAGAGTCAATAGAAGCACAATTACAGAATGAGATATTCATAGACTGTTGATATTGAAATTATCACAGAATATTAACTATGCTAAATATGCTTAAACAAAAAAATATCAAAATTAAGACTGAGATATGACTTTCAAAAGGATCAAGTGGACCTGAAAAAGAACTTGTACCACTTCTAGAAAAATAGATGAAACACAAAGGTCAGGTTAAACCAAGAATTAGATGCAATGATGAGAAAATTAATGCAATAAAAAAAATAAATCAGAAGAGACACATCCAGAGTGCCCCACAGAAAAATAAGAGATAAAACTATGAAGAAAAATAGGAAACTTGTAAAGCAGTAATTTCTAACACTTATGCCTTCATCTAATTGAAGGTAGTGAGGCTAAAATCTTACTGCATTAAAAATAAGACTATTTTTCTAAATATAGCATGAAAGAAATGCCAAAACATACCCCAACTGGACAGAAAATATTTTTCTCATACATATGTTACTGACAAGAGAGATTTACTCTCTTGGTAACAGCAGATTTTTCTTTTTTTTTTTTTTTAATTTTTTTATTTTTTCAGCATAACAGTATTCATTATTTTTGCACCACACCCAGTGCTCCATGCAATCTGTGCCCTCTACAATACCCACCACCTGGTGCCCCCAACCTCCCACCCCCAACCCCTTCAAAATTCTCGTTTTTCAGATCGTTTTTCAGAGTCCATAGTCTCTCATGGTTCACCTCCCCTTCCAATTTCCCTCAACTCCCTTCTCCTCTCCATCTCCCCTTGTCCTCCATGCTATTTGTTATGCTCCACAAATAAGTGAAACCATATGATAATTGACTCTCTCTGCTTGACTTATTTCACTCAGCATAATCTCTTCCAGTCCCGTCCATGTTGCTACAAAACTTGGGTATTCATCCTTTCTTTCTTTCTTTTTTTTTTTTTTTTTTTTTTTTTACAGCTTTATAAACATATATTTTTATCCCCAGGGGTACAGGTCTGCGAATCGCCAGGTTTACACACTTCACAACACTCACCATAGCACATACCCTCCCCAATATCCATAACCCCACCCCCTCTCCCAACCCCCTCCCCCCATCAACCCTCAGTTTGTTTTGTGAGATTAAGAGTCACTTATGGTTTGTCTCCCTCCCAATCCCATCTTGTTTCATTTACTCTTCTCCTACCCCCTCAACCCCCCATGTTGCATCTCCTCTCCCTCATATCAGGGAGATCATATGATAGTTGTCTTTCTCCGATTGACTGATTTCGCTAAGCATGATACCCTCTAGTTCCATCCACGTCGTCGCAAATGGCAAGATTTCATTTCTTTTGATGGCTGCATAGTATTCCATTGTGTATATATACCACATCTTCTTTATCCATTCGTCTGTAGATGGACATCTAGGTTCTTTCCATAGTTTGGCTATTGTAGACATTGCTGCTATAAACATTCGGGTGCACGTGCCCCTTCAGATCACTACGTTTGTATCTTTAGGGTAAATACCCAGCAGTGCAATTGCAGGGTCATAGGGTAGTTCTATTTTCAACATTTTGAGGAACCTCCATGCTGTTTTCCAGAGTGGTTGCACCAGCTTGCATTCCCACCAACAGTGTAGGAGGGTTCCCCTTTCTCCGCATCCTCGCCAGCATCTGTCATTTCCTGACTTGTTCATTTTAGCCATTCTGACTGGTGTGAGGTGATATCTCATGGTGGTTTTGATTTGTATTTCCCTGATGCCGAGTGATATGGAGCACTTTTTCATGTGTCTGTTGGCCATCTGGATGTCTTCTTTGCAGAAATGTCTGTTCATGTCCTCTGCCCATTTCTTGATTGGATTATTTGTTCTTTGGGTGTTGAGTTTGCTAAGTTCTTTATAGATTTTGGACACTAGGCCTTTATCTGATATGTCATTTGCAAATATCTTCTCCCATTCTGTAAGTTGTCTTTTGGTTTTTTTAACTGTTTCCTTTGCTGTGCAAAAGCTTTTGATCTTGATAAAATCCCAAAAGTTCATTTTTGCCCTTGCTTCCCTTGCCTTTGGTGATGTTCCTAGGAAGATGTTGCTGCGGCTGAGGTCGAAGAGGTTGGTGCCTGTGTTCTCCTCGAGGATTTTGATGGATTCCTTTCTCACATTGAGATCCTTCATCCATTTTGAGTCTATTTTCGTGTGTGGTGTAAGGAAATGATCCAATTTCATTTTTCTGCATGTGGCTGTCCAATTTTCCCAACACCATTTATTGAAGAGGCTGTCTTTTTTCCATTGGACATTCTTTCCTGCTTTGTCGAAGATGAGTTGACCATAGAGTTGAGGGTCCATTTCTGGGCTCTCTATTCTGTTCCATTGATCTATGTGTCTGTTTTTGTGCCAGTACCATGCTGTCTTGATGATGACAGCTTTGTAATAGAGCTTGAAGTCCGGAATTGTGATGCCACCAACTTTGGCTTTCTTTTTCAATATTCCTTTGGCTATTCGAGGTCTCTTCTGGTTCCATATAAATTTTAGGATTATTTGTTCCATTTCTTTGAAAAAAATGGATGGTACTTTGATAGGAATTGCATTAAATGTGTAGATTGCTTTAGATAGCATAGACATTTTCACACTATTTATTCTTCCAATCCAGGAGCATGGAACATTTTTCCATTTCTTTGTGTCTTCCTCAATTTCTTTCATGAGTACTTTATAGTTTTCTGAGTATAGATTCTTAGTCTCTTTGGTTAGGTTTATTCCTAGGTATCTTATAGTTTTGGGTGCAATTGTAAATGGGATGGACTCCTTAATTTCTCTTTCTTCTGTCTTGTTGTTGGTGTAGAGAAATGCAACTGATTTCTGTGCATTGATTTTATATCCTGACACTTTACTGAATTCCTGTACAAGTTCTAGCAGTTTTGGAGTGGAGTCTTTTGGGTCTTCCACATAGAGTATCATATCATCTGCAAAGAGTGATAGTTTGACTTCTTCTTTGCCGATTTGGATGCCTTTAATTTCCTTTTGTTGTCTGATTGCTGAGGCTAGGACTTCTAGTACTATGTTGAGTAGCAATGGTGATAACGGACATCCCTGCCGTGTTCCTGACCTTAGCGGAAAAGCTTTCAGTTTTTCTCCATTGAGAATGATATTTGCAGTGGGTTTTTCATAGATGGCTTTGATAATATTGAGGTATGTGCCCTCTATCCCTACACTTTGAAGAGTTTTGATCAGGAAGGGATGCTGTACTTTGTCAAATGCTTTTTCAGCATCTATGGAGAGTATCATATGGTTCTTGTTCTTTCTTTTATTAATGTGTTGTATCACATTGATTGATTTGCGGATGTTGAACCAGCCTTGCAGCCCTGGAATAAATCCCACTTGGTCGTGGTGAATAATCCTTTTAATGTACTGTTGAATCCTATTGGCTAGTATTTTGGCGAGAATTTTTGCATCTGTTTTCATCAAGGACATTGGTCTGTAGTTCTCTTTTTTGTTGGGATCCTTGTCTGGTTTTGGGATCAAGGTGATGCTGGCCTCATAAAATGAGTTTGGAAGTTTTCCTTCTATTTCTATTTTTTGGAACAGTTTCAGGAGAATAGGAATTAGTTCTTCTTTAAATGTTTGGTAGAATTCCCCCGGGAAGCCGTCTGGCCCTGGGCTTTTGTTTGTTTGGAGATTTTTGATGACTGTTTCAATCTCCTTACTGGTTATGGGTCTGTTCAGGCTTTCTATTTCCTCCTGGTTCAGTTGTGGTAGTTTATATGTCTCTAGGAATGCATCCATTTCTTCCAGATTGTCAAATTTGTTGGCGTAGAGTTGCTCATAGTATGTTCTTATAATTGTCTGTATTTCTTTGGTGTTCGTTGTGATCTCTCCTCTTTCATTCATGATTTTATTTATTTGGGTCCTTTCTCTTTTCTTTTTGATAAGTCTGGCCAGGGGTTTATCAATCTTATTAATTCTTTCAAAGAACCAGCTCCTAGTTTCGTTGATTTGTTCTATTGTTTTTTTGGTTTCTATTTCATTGATTTCTGCTCTGATCTTTATGATTTCTCTTCTCCTGCTGGGTTTAGGGTTTCTTTCTTGTTCTTTCTCCAGCTCCTTTAGGTGTAGGGTTAGGTTGTGTACCTGAGATCTTTCTTGTTTCTTGAGAAAGGCTTGTACCGCTATATATTTTCTTCTCAGGACTGCCTTTGTTGTGTCCCACAAATTCTAACAGCAGATTTTTCTAAAGGACTGAATGTTAGTATCCAAAAGGTTGAAGTCCTAATCCCCTAGGTGATGGTGTTAGGAGGTGGGGCCTTTGGGAAGTAATTAGGTCAAGAGGGTGGAGTCCTCATAACTGGGTTAGTATCCTTCTAAGAAGCCAGAGATTATCTTTCCCAGCCCTGTGATAATATAAGGAAAAGAAGGCTGTCTGCAAACCAGGCACAGGTACCTTACTAGATGCTAGACCCACTAGAACCTTGATCATGGACTTCACAGCCTCCAGAACTGTGAGAAGTGTTTGTGATTTAAGCCACACAGTCTCTGGTATTCCATTATAGCACCCATACTGATTAAGACTTTTTTTTGTCTGGAGGAAAAAAGATGTGCGCACACACACACATGCACATAAAAAACACTTCTGGAAAATATGCTAAATAAAACAAATAGCAAATAGGCAAAAGAAGTGTGGAATAGTAGATATATATATATATATATATATATATATATATATATACATATATATATATATTTATACAATGGCATGTACATATTCTGGAAAATGAGTACAGAATATATATCAATTTCAAACATAATATTTAGGGATTAAAGAAAATTCACAAGAAGAGACAAGAGGAATCCATTTATATAATGGTGAAAGATACAAAACCAAATAGTATTTAGGGAAACAGATCTGGAGCATATTATTAAAAAAAAAAAAAATAAGTACCAGAGAGGTGCCCAGGTGCCTCAGTTAAGCATTTGACTCTTGGTTTTGGCTGAAGTCATGATCTCATGGGTCATGGTGAGATTGATCCCCACATTGGGCTCTGTGCTCCTCCAGGAGTCTGCTTGAAGAGTCTCTCCCCCTGCTCTGCCCTCCCCCACCCTCTTTCTTCCTCTGTCTTTCTCTCTCTCTCTCTCAAATAAATAAATCTTTAATTAAACAAATCTTTAATTAAATAAATCTTTAAATAATTTTTTTTTTAGGTTTTAAAGATTTTAATCATTTAGTAAATGGCTTTGTAAACTGCAGGCAGTAATAATTCACTTCAAGTTGTACAAGCACAATCAAGGGCATACCTTGATTATGTTTTTAATGGACATAAATTTCATGATTAACATTTTGGTCTCACTGAACAATAGTTTGTACTCAAACCTACTCTATAGATCCTAAACTATCATAAGGTGAAGGGAATATTTAAATACCAGAAAATAAATACCAGAAAATTTAGAATACTGAATAGTTAACTTTTTTTTCAAGATTTTATTTATTTATTTGACAGAGAGAGAGAGAAATCACAAGTTGGCATAGCAGTTGGCAGAGAGAGAGGGGGAAGCAGACTCCTCACTGAGCAGAGAGCCCGATGTGGGACTCGATCCCAGGACCCTGAGACCATGACCTGAGCTGATGGTAGAGGCTTAACCCACTGAGCCACCCAGGCACCACTAAAGAGTTAACTTTTAAGGGAGGAATTAAATTGATTGGGAAGGGACCCACAGGGCATCTCAAAAGTATTGATTATGTTTTAATTCTTGAGGTGGGTAGTGAGTACATGTTTGCTTTTATCAAATATTATTACTGTTATGAAGACCATAAAATATATGTACTTTTTTGAGTTTATGATGTATTTTACAGTATGAAAATCTTAAAATAATAAGAACCATTTGCAGTAGCCATCTTTAAAAATTACTGATTAATCCTTAATTTTGATGCCACCTTAATTGGGTTCTGAACACATGGAGGAAATAAATAGGGATGTGTTCTTATCAGTTCAATGTATTTTCTGTCCAACTATATGCAAGACTAAAAGTATTATTTTATCAAATATGTTAAATGTTTAGGGTAATGAAATGTCTTTTGGCATTTTATCGATAGTAGCATAGTCCTGCTCTAATTGATTTTAGTGCCAAGCTAATTTTATGCTTGTGAAATTAAAAAAAAAATCAGGTTAAAACTTAGCAATTCCCAATTAATTTCTGACTTAATTGCGTTTAGTAGTAGAAGTAGCAGGATGGAAGAAGGAACTATATTAAGGGTTAGGAGGTATTTACAGAGCATAGGGAGAAGACCAGAAAATGTGTGACATGAATAATGAGAGGGTCCCAAAGCTTCATTGAGGACTTGATTTTAGAGATGCTCCTGCACCCAGAAAATAGTATATGTTGTTCTTACGGAAGACAAATTAAAGGAATTAAAGATGGTTTTAGTGGGGAAAAATGAGACAAATGATGATTAATGTCAAATGTGTAAAATATAGTGAGCAAGCACTTTTAATAGTTTGATCAGTATCCACAATGAGGTTTATATCAACAAATTATAAATGCTGACACTAAATCTCAAATGTTAAGTTACTAACTGGTAAATGTCAGAGCTATACAGAAATCATGGTTTGCTGCAGAGATTATTATTATTTAATGGTGTGTAAGATGCTAGGAAGCATAAAAATAAAAAAAAGATTTTACTTAATTAGATATATGCACTCTGATTTCTGTGTGTTTGAGTTGTCTTAGTATTGTATATAAATTCAAATGAAACTGAAAAAAACACAAATCTACCAAGGTCATGGGAAAATACTAAAAGAATAGAAAAAGTCAAGGAAGAAGTTGAGGAAGACAAAGTGAGTTTCTTCAGAAAAATATTTCTCACCAATATATTTTATTCTCTCCATTTGTTGGTATTGTCTAAACCAAAATTAAAACAGAATATCTAGGGAATAAACAGATTGAAAACTTTATCCAAAAATTCTTGATAAACATCATTATTCTCATGTATCTTGAAAGTCTACATATGACTTATGGGTTAATGCTATAACTAAGATCTGACTTTACTGTCTCTCCATTGAAATATTTATCTTATTAATGCAGTGGTAACAGAGGAAAAAGATATAAGCCACATAGTCATCTCTAATATTCTATTGTAGCAGCCCAAACTGATTAAGATATACTTTTTTAAAGATTTTATTTATTTGGGGATGCCTGGGTGGCTCAGTGGGTTAAAACCTCTGCCTTTGGCTCGGGTCATGATCCCAGAACCCTGGGATCAAGCCCTGTGTCAGGCTCTCTGCTCATCAGGGAGACTGCTTCGTTCCCCCGCCCCCCCACCTGCCTCTCTGCCTACTTGTCATCTCTGTCTGTCAAATAAATAAATAAAATCTTAAAAAAAAAAAAAGATTTTACTTATTTGTTAGAGAGAGCACGCATGAGGAGAAGAAGGCCCCCTGCTGAACAAGGAGCCTGATGTGGGACTCCATCCTAGGACCCCGGGATCATGACTTGAGCTGAAGGCAGATGCTTAACCAACTGAGCTACCCTGGTGTCCCTGATTAAGACATATTGTAATGTCTCCTATATATACAGAAGTATATATGTATGTGTGTGTGTTTTCTAAATGAGCAAATATCTAGAGCACCAGGATTTGGGAGAAATTTTTTAGAACCTTTAATTTTTAGATCAACCATATTTGTTTGGAGCAAAGTTTATTGTGTAAAAGCCAGATTCTTATATTCAGTGATGATCAGGTAGTCATAATGAGACAGTTATGGGCAAAAGATTCATGTCCATGTTCAGGGCTCAGCTGTGTCCATTACACAGTGTTTTGATGTGCAGATATTTGTCTTGGTAGGTGTTACACATTCTTTTCCTCCAAATTATCTTCCTTAGTCATTACTAACAGACCATTATTTAAATAAACTTGATTTTTTTTTTTTTTTGTAATTTATTTTGGAGACCAAAGTTTGAGTTAAACTATGAGTGGATGATATGTAGTTCATTAAAAAAAAAAAAACAAAAAACAAACAAAACACCAAAAAACCAGACTAATGGATGTTTATACTATATAGGAGGAGGTGTGTCAACTTACTGTGTTGATGAGTAGAAAATATAGTAAATTTTTAAAAATATCAGGTGTTGAGAATAAAAGAGACTGTATAGAATACACTCTCTCTAGAAAATATGCTTGGTCCATAGAGGATGAGAATGATCCCAAATTTCGTATCTGAAAAGAGAACTGTTTTCAAGCTTTAGAAGTATAACAGCAGAAATGTAGACAGTGGGGTGTGCCTGGGTGGCCGTCAGTTAAGTGTCTGACTCATGGTTTCAGCTCAGGTCATGATCTCAGGGTCCTGAGACAGAGCCCTGAGTGGGGTTCTGTCCTCAGCTCAGAGTCTGCTTGTCCCTTTCCCTCTGTTCCTCTCCTCCTGTCACTCTGTCTCCCTGGAATAAATAAAATCTTTAAAAAAAATGTAGACAGGGAAGTGTCTGGGTGGCTTAGTTGGTTCAGTATTTGACTCTTGGTTTCAGGGATCAAGCCCCACTTCAGCCTTCCTGCTAAGCAGGGAGTCTGCTTCCTCTCTCCCTCTCCCTTTGGCCCTCCTCCCATTCATACTCTTTCTCTCTTTCTCTGAAATGAATGAATGAATCTTTAAAAAGTAGAAAAAGCTAGGATCGTTTTTTAACTTATAGGCTTTCATTTTTGGCAAAATATGAGTTGTAAAAAAGACAACGGAAGGATGAGGAGTACCCTTAGGTCCAGCCAATTGCTTTCCCTACATAGAGTGGTAGAAACATGAGGTCAATTATAGTTGTATATTGAAGTGTTAAAAAAATGAATTTAATCCATGTAAAAGGTATAGGGAATACTTGAGGGAAGTAGAATAAGGAGAATGAGGACCTGTAAACTGTTCAGACTTTTTATTTCATTGTGATTCAGTCTTGGAGGGTTGTATGTTTCTAGGAATTTATCCATTTCTTCTAAGTTGTCCAATTTGTTGGCATATAATTGTTTATGGTAGTCTCTTATGATCCTTTATATTTCTTTGGTGTCAGTTGTAGCATAACATCCTACATTTCAAATTTTATTTATTTGAATCTTCTCTTTTTTTCTTGGTAGTTTACTAAAGGTTTGTTAATTTTGTTTGTCTTTTCAAGGAACCAGCTCTTAGTTTCATTGACCTTTTCTATTTTTTTAAAGATATTTATTTATTTATTTGAGAGGAAATGAGAGAGAGAGAGAGTGAGTATATGAGCTGGGAGAGGGGAAGAAGGAGAAGGAGAGAGAGAATCTCAAGCAGACTCTGCACTGAGTGCTGAGCCTGACATGGGGCTTGATCTCATGACATGGAAATCATGACCTGAGCTGAAATCAGATGCTTCACCAACTAGGCACCCAGATGTCCCAACCTTTTCTGTTGTTGTTATTTATTTAATCTCTATTTAATTTATTTCTGCTATAATCTTGTTATTTACTTCCTAATTTTATTTTTTCTTCGTTTTTCTTTTAGGGTTGTAAAATGAAGTTTGGGAATTTTCTTGTTTCTTGAAGTAGGAATTTATCACTATGAACTTCCCACTTAAAATTGCTTTTGCTGCATCTCAGATTTTGGTATATTAATTTCCATTTTCACTTATCTCCAGATATCTTTTTTTCAAAGATTTTATTTATTTCTTTGACAGAGATCGCAAGTAGGCAGAGAGGCAGGCAGAGAGAGAGAGGAGGAAGCAGGCTCCCCGCAGAGCAGAGAGCCCAATGTGGGACTAGATCCCAGGACCCTGGGATCATGACCTGAGCCGAAGGCAGAGGCTTTTAACCCACTGAGCCACCCAGGCAACCTTTCTCCAGGTATTTTTAAATTTTTCTGATTTCTTCTTTGACCAATTGGATGTTCCATAACATATTGTTTAATCTCCACGTATTCGTGAATTTTTCAGTTTTCTTTGTGTTATTTCTAACTTTATACCATTGTGTTCTGAAAAGATGCTTGGATGTAAGTCCTTAAATAAAGATATATTTATTTGAGAGAGAGAGAGAGTGAGCACGGGCAGGGGGAGGGGCAGAGGGAGAGGAGAGAATCTCAGGCAGATTCTCCACTGGGCATGGAGCCCCACATGGGGCTTGATTCTGGGAAAATGAGATCAAGACCTGAGCCGAAATCAAGAGTTGAAGGGTAAATCGATTGAGCCACCAGTTGCCCCTCCTCTTTAAATTTTTAAGGCCTACTTTAAGTACTAACAGATGATCTATCTTGAAAAAATGTTCCATGTACACTTGACAAAATTGTGTATTCTGTTGCTTTTGAAGAAAATGTAATGTAAATATCTGTTAAGTCCATCTGGTCTAACTTGTCATTTAAGATGGATGTTTCCTTATTGATTTTCTGTCTGAATGAATCATCAGTTGGTGTAAGTGGAGTATTAAGAGCCCCTACTTTTATTATATTGCTATCTATTTCTCTTTCTAGTCTGTTAATACTTGTTTTTTATAGTTAGGGGATCCTATATTGGGTGCATAAATATTTACAAATGTTATATTCTCTTGTTGGATTAACTTCTTTATTGTTATGTGACACCCTGCTTTATCTCCCTTTTACAGTCTTTGTTTTAAAGTCTAGCTTGGCTGATATAAATATAGCAACTCTTGCATTCTGTTGGTTTCCATTTCCCTGAAAGATGTTTTTTCTGCCCCTTTACTTTCAGTCTGTATATGTTCTTATACCTAAAGTGTAAGTCTTCAACATATAATGGGTCTTGTTTTTTTATCCATTCAGCTAGTCTATGTCTTTTGATTGGAGAACTTAGTCTATTCATATGTAAAGCAATTTTATTGATTGATATGTGATTATTCCCATTTTGTTAATTGTTTTCTAGTTGTTTTTGTAGTTCCTCTCTATTCTTTTCTTCATCCCATGTTCCTTTCCTTTATAGTTTGATGACTGACTTTGGTAGTAAACTTAGATTTTTTTCTCTTTATCTTTTGTGTATTTACTATAGTTTTTTGTGTTATGATTACCATGAGGATTATACATAAAAATGTATCTATAATAGTCTATTTAAAGTTGAAAATAACATAAGTTGGATCTCATGCTAAAACTTTTCATTTTACTTTACAGTGTTTTATGTTTTGATGTACATTTTACAACTTTAATATTATGTATATACATTAACTAGTTATTGTAATCATGGTTACTTTTGCTACTTTTGTCTTTTAACCTTCATACCAGGTTTATAAGTAATTAGTCCAGTACCTTTACTATGCATTTACTTTTTCAGTGAGATTTATTCTTTCGTGTATATTCTTATTACTAATTAGTATCTTTTCTTTCTAGCTTAAAGAAGTCCCTTTAACATTCTTTTGTAAGGCCAGTGATGATGGTGATGAACCCCTTTAGCTTTTATCTGAAAAACTCTATCTCTTCTTCAATTCTGCATGATAATTTTGTCATGTAAAGTATTATTGGTTGGAAGTTTTTGTTTTGTTTTGCTTTTTTTTGTTTTGTTTTCTTTTCTTTTAGCACTTTGAATATATCATGCCACTTCCTCCTGGCCTGCAAAGTTTGTGCTGAAAAATCTACTATAGCCTTATGGAAATTCCCTTGTAAGTAACAAGTTGTTTTTCTCTGGCTGTTTCTAAGATTCTCTTCTTGTCCTTAATATTTGACATTTTAATGTAATGTGTCTTGTGAGTCTCTTTATAGTCCTCTTTTTTAGAATTCTCTAGCTCTTGGACTGGATGCCTTTTTTCTTTCAAGGAAATTTTCAGCCATTATTTTTTCAATTAAGATTTCTGCCTCTTTCTCTCTTTTCTGTCCTTCTGGGAGCTATATAATGATTTGAACCCATTTAATGTTATCCTGTTAAGTTAGTTAAGTTATATTCACTTTATTTTCCTTTTTCTCTTCACTGCTCTGATTAGGTGAATTCCATGGCCTTGACTTTGAGTTAACTGACCCATTCTTCTGCTTCATCTCATCTGCTCTTGAACCCCTCTACTGTATTTTTCAATTCAGTTATTGTATTCTTCTGCTCTGTGACTTCTGTTTGGTACTTTCTTATATTTTTAATCTCATTGTTGATGTTGTAACTGTGTTCATTTATTCTTCTCCCCAGTTCAGTGAGCATCATTACTTGAACTCTTTATCAGGTAAATTACTTCATTCCATTAAGGTTTTTTTCCTCCAGTTTTAGCTTATTCTTTCAAATGGAACATATTTCTCTGTCTCTTTGTTTTTCTCCATTCTCTGTGTTGGTTTCTATTATATAAAAGATTAAACAATCATCTCTTACAGTCTTGAAGAAATGGCCTTGTATATAAGATGAAACTTTTTCCTCATCCCTGCCCCAGTTCTTGGTTGTCAGTTAAATATCTGTGCTGGTCTAAGCAGCCTATAATTTTAATAGCTGTCTGTAGTTGAGAATGTACTAAGACCTATCAGTGTTCCAAATGGGAGTACTCCAGCAGGCTGCCAGATATGCAGGTTAAATTAGATGCTTGTCCTTCAGACCAAGGTTTTAATATAAGCAGATAAATCTCCTTCATTTAGAGGTTGGGTGCTGTTTCTGAGGTGGCCCAGGAGCAGATAATCTAAATATGTGACCTTTTTTTTTTTTAAAAGATTTTATTTATTTATTTGAGAGAGAGTGAGAGAGAGCATGAGAGAAGAGAAGGTCAGAGGGAGAAGCAGACTCTCTGTGGAGCTGGGAGCCTGATGCGGGACTTGATCTTGGGACTCTGGGATCATGACCTGAGCTGAAGGCAGTTGCTTAACCAACTAAGTCACCCAGGTACCCAATATGTGACCTTTTTAAAAGGCCTTTTTCAGATTGCTAGTTTCTTGTGGCTCTCAGAATGTAAGTCTTGTTAATTTTCAAAATTAGAGGTTTTTCTGGGATAATCAGTGGATCAAAAAAGAAATTAAAGGGGAAATAAAAAAGTTTCTTGAGACAAATAAAAGTGGAAACACAGCATACCAGAAGTTGTGGGAAGCAGAAAAGAAGTTATAAGAGGGAAACTCACAGCAATAAACATCTATGTTAAGAAGCAAGAAGATCCCAAATAAACTGTCTAGCTCTATGACTTAAGGAATGGAAAGGAAAACACACACACACACACAAAACAAAAACAAGAAACTGAGTCCAAAGTTAGCAGAAAAAGGAAATAATAAAAATTATAGCCAAAATAAATGAAATAGAGGGCAGAAACACAATAGAAAATATTAACCAAACTAAGAGTTGGTTCCTCTAAAAGATAATTGACAAATGCTCAGCTAGACTTATTAAGGAAAAAAGTGAAGGGACCCAAATCAAAATAATTATAAAAGAAAAAGGAGACATTACAAATGATAACACAGAAATTCAAAGGATCATAAGAGGCTACTCTGAAAAACTACATGCCAAAAAACTGGAAAACCTAGAAGAAACAGAAAAATTCTTAGAAGTACACAACTTACGAAGACTGGATCAGGAAGAAACTGAAAATCTGAATAGGTTAATTACCAGTAAGAAGATTGAATTAGTAATAGAAAACTCCCAGTGAAGAAAAGCCCAGGACCAAATGACTTCATTGGTGAATTTTACCAAACATTTAAAGAAGAATTAACATCAAACTCCTCAAACTCCAAAAAAATCAAAGATGGGGGAATACTCCCAAATGCATTTTACCAGATCAACATTATCCTGTACTAAACCAGAAACGGACAATACTAGAAAAGAAAACTATAAGCTAATATCCATGATGAGTATAGATGCAAAAATTCTTAAAATATTAGCAAATCAAATTCAGCAGCACACTGAAATGATCATATATCATGATTATCTCTGATATGTCAGGATGGTTCAACATATGCAGTTCAGTCAATGTGATAATCACAATAGAATGAAAGAAAAGCATCATATGATCATCTTAATATATGCAAGAAAAGCATTTCACAAAACTCAGTATCTGTTCATGATAAAAATTATTAACAAATTAGGTGTAGAGGAACATGTCTCAACATAGTAAAGGCCATATATGATAAGCCCACAACCTACATCATGCTCAATGATGGTTGAAAGATTTTCCTGTAAGATCAGAAACAAGGAGATGTGCCCACTGTCATTCCTTTTTTTTTTAATAACTACTACAAGTCCTAGCTAGAGCAGTTAGGCAAGAAAAAAGAAATAAAAGGTATCAGAATTGGAAGTGAAGAAGTAAAAATGTCTGTGTTTGCAAATGACATGATTTTACATATGAAAATGTCTAAAGACCAAAAAACTGTTAGATCTAATTAATAAATTCAGTAATATTACAGGATACAAAATGCACATGCAAAAATCAGTAGCGTTTTTATACACTAATGAAGAATTTTCTGAAAAATAAATAAAAGAATTGATCCCACTTACAATAGTATCAGAAACAAATGAAAAATAGGAACAAACTTAACTAAGGAGGTGAAAGAGCCTTACTCTGAAAACTATATAAGACATTAATGACAGCAGTCAAGAAGAGATAATAAATGGAAAGCTATTCTGTGTTCATAGACTGGAAAACTTAATATTTTTATTTTTTTATTTTTTTTTGAAAACTTAATATTTTTAAAATGTAAATACTACCAAAGGGCAACTATAGAGTCTACACAATCCATATTAAGATTCAAATGACATTTTTACAGAAGTACAAAAAACTAAAATGTATATGGAACCACAAAAGATACTGAATAGCCAAAGAAATCCTTAGAAATACAGAACAAAGAAGGAGGCATCACACTTCCTGATCTCAGGAAACCATCAACGAAATGAAAAGGTAACTGATGCAATGGAAGAAGTATTGGCAAATCATGTATCTAATAAAGGGTTAATATTCAGAATATAGAAAAAACTCATACAACTTAAAGCAAAAAACCGAATAATCTAATTTAAAATTGGGCAAAAGACCTGAAGAGATATTTCTTCAAGGAAGATGTATGAAAGAAAAGATGAAAATATACTCAACATCAGTAGTCATTAGGGAAATGAAAATCACAACCATAATGAGCGATCACCTCATGTCTGTTAGAAAAGCTATTATCAAAAAGACAAGAGATAACAAATGCTTGTATGAATGTAGAGAAAAGGGAACATTTGTGCACTGGTGGTGGGATTATAAATTTATACAGTATGAAGAGTCCTCTAAAAAGTAAAAGTCCAAAAAAAGGTCAAACGACCATATGATCTCAGCAGTTCCACTTCTGGGAAAATATCCAATGGAAATGAAAACCTAACCTGAAAAAAATATTTACAGCCCCATGTTCATAGCAGCATTATTTAAAATAGCCATGATAGGGGTGCCTGGGTGGCTCAGTGGGTTGGGCCTCTGCTTTCGGCTCAGGTCATGATCCCAGGGTCCTGGAATCGAGCCCCGTGTCGGGCTCTCTGCTCCGCAGGGAGCCTGCCTCCACCTCTCTCTCTGCCTGCCTCTCTGCCTGCTTGTGATCTCTGTCTGTCAAATAAATAAATAAAATCTTTAAAAAAAATAAAAAAAAATAAAATAGCCAAGATAATGGAAACAACCTAAGTATCTGTTGGTGGATGAATGGATAAAGAAATGCTAGAATGTGTGTGTGTGTGTGTGTGTGATGGGATATTATTCAGCCATTAAAAATCTTGTTATTTGCAAAAATGATGATGAACCTCTAGGCTTTTATTCTAAGTGAAATAAGTCAGAGGAAGACAAAACTGTGATCTCTTCTATATGCGGAATAAAAAAAAATGGCAAAACCAAGCTCATATAGATACAGAGAACAGATTGGTGGTTATACAAGGCAAGGGGTTGAGGTTGGAGAAATGATTAAACTGTTTTTTTTAATTTAAATAAATTGAATAGAAAGTAAATATTAAAAAAATAATAAGGAACTTGTATTTTATGGCTATAGGAAAAGGGAGAGCAAATGTTAATGTTTGAACCATGACAAATGACTTAAGGTCTGTATAGAGAGGTCACATTTGGAGTATGAAAAAAAATGAGAAAAGACATGGCTTTCACTTGGTGCATAGGTACCCATGGCTGATAACTGTTATGTCTTATGTTCTCTTTCTATTGCAGTGTTGAAGGGAATTGTTTAAATGGGAAACAAATAAGCAAACAAATAAACTTGGGAGCAAGGGAAAAATACTTCTCCAAAGAAATGGTAATCTTAATTAAATTAAAAACACACATTGTAGGAAATACCATTAATCAGCAGAGGGAAAACAAAGATAAAAACAGACAACATCAAAAACCAAAAAAACCAAAAAACTGCTGAGTTTGGTGAAATACAGAGAGAAGACTATTTACTATATGGAAGACATAATCATGAATTTTAAATGGGAAATTAAATGTTATTAATGTGTGAGTACCCCACTTCTACAAGAAATAATGTTCCCCTGAACAGAATTTATATCAAGGCAGAACTGAATTTGATCACAATAGTAAAAGAAAACTTGAAAAATGAAATTAAGAGAACTTGGTGATATGTGGAAGACATTAAAGGGAAGAAAGTAGTACCAGGGATTTCTGGGAAAATGGAAAACATGGAGATTTGGTGTTTCAGATAGCACTTGTCAAAGGATGGGGAGGTCTTCTGCATTGGCAATGGATTTTTGTTCCCCATCTCATATACGGGGTATAGAATTCTTACCATCATTTACTACCTTAGCTCTCTGAAAGCAAGGATTTTTGTATATAAAGTAATGCCTGATATTGAGTAGGCACACAATAAATCTCTGTTGAGTGAATGAGTAAATATAATATTGCCAGTCTTTGCCAGTTTCCACTTAGTCCTGGCTGTTTTCAAATAATACATCCTTAAAATAATGTGATTTCTAAAATAGTTTCCCAGTGAATTTCCAAAAGTAAATAAAGGTATTTCTACATACTGGAACTATCTATACAGAGACAAATCAGTGACTTTGGTGGAGGTTTTGGTAGCAAAAGACAGCTAAATAAATTAAGACTTTATGCTATTTTTTTTAATGATAGTGTACGACAATTATTCACTGTTTTTCAAGGACAAACTTAACTCATAAAAATATAACATTTGATTATAATAAAGAAGAGTATCTCCCTTTTTAGACTACATTGCCATAGGGCACAAGTTCCAAGTCATCCAAATTAGCTTCAGTTTATATAGACAGAAGATAAAAAGAAAGGAGGCCAGAGTAAGAACTTAAAATTATATTTTAATTCTAAAACATCATCCCCAATCATCTTCTTTTTTATTATGCTTGGGCTGCTGATTTAGTAAAATATATAAGAATTTGTATTGATTTTCTGTTGTCTGAGTCCATGATTTTAGCTATAGAGTAAAAGACTGAGAGAGGAAATGTGAAAACAACAAGGGGTTCCTGGATGGGTCAGTCGGTTAATTGGCTGCCTTCAGCTCAGGTCATGATCCCAGAGTCCTGGGATTGAGTCCCACTTTGGGCTCCTTGCTCAGCGGAGAGCCTGCTTCTTCCCTGCCTGCTGCTCCCCCTGCTTGTGCTTACTCTCTCCCTCTCTCTCTGTCAAATAAATAAATGAAATCTTAAAAAAAAAAATAAAAGAACAATGAGATACCACTACCCATCTATAATTATGGCCAAAATCCAGAACACTGACAATACCAATACTGGTGAGGATGTGGAGCAACAGGAACTTTCATTTATTACTGCTAGGAATGCAAAGGGACACAGCCACTTTGGAAGACAGTGTGGCAATCTCTCATACAAGTGAACACATCTTACCATAGCATCTAGCTGTTGTACTCTTTAGTATTTACCAAAGGAGATGAAAACTAATGTCCACATTAAAACAAACAAACAAACAAACAACCCCCCAAAAACTGTACATGGGTGTTTATAGAAGTTTTATTTATAATTGCCAAAATGTGGCAGCAACCAAAATGTCCTTCAGTAGGTGAATGGATAAAACACTGTGTTACAACCAGACAATGAAAAAATTATTCATATGAAAGAGAAATGAGCTACCATGAAAAGATATGGATATATTTCACTAATAGAAGCCACTCTGAGAAGGCTACATAATGTATGATCCCAACTATATGACACTCTGGAAAAGGAAAAACTGGAGAGACGAGGAAAAGATCAGTGGTTGTCATGCCTTGGGAGGGGGAGGGAGGAATGAATAATCACTGTACAGAGGATTTTTAGGGCAGTGAAACTATTCTTATGATATTATAGGTACATGTCCAAACCCAAGGAATTTATAAACCAAGAGACAACTCTATGTAAACTATGCATTCTGGGTGATACTGATATGTCAGTGTAGGCTCATCAATTATAACAAATATACAACTTTGGTGAGGAATATTGATAGTTGGGGAGGAAATGTGTATACTAGGGCAGAGGATATATGGGAAGTCTCTATACTTTCCACTCAGTTTTGCTGTGAACTGAAAACTGTTCTAAAAAATAAAGTTTTTTAAAAAGATAATCCACCAGTAATCTAATATTTTTCTTTGATTTTTTTCTACAAACTGATAAGGAGTGTAAGAATAGACCATGCTAGAAGGTCTAAGGCTATGTGATGAGCTCACTTAACCAAAATACTAGTAAGGTTAGAATACCAAATAAGAATCATAGCTGTCTCTCAGAGCTGACCTTGGTTAGATCATTGTGATCTATTGAGATAGAATGTACTAGAAATGTTTTTATTAAAATAATTCTAACAAGCCAAAATATGTTTACAATGAAACAAATCCTTAGTGTATGTAATTAATGGTTATAATTCAAATAGCAGTCTCAAGCAGCATAATACCTCAGCAGAGATCTTGGCTCCATCAGACACCATAGCATGGAGCTCTCGGAGATCCTGATGGCAGATACTGAAAAATACAGTGGATCTAAGCAGTGGATCTAAGCATTGAACCCCACATACCAGCTGGGCCTTTTCTAGTAGGAGGCAACACAGACAGGATTCCACCCATTTGGATTGCTTTATATAATGATTATATTTTTTTGGTTTTTTCCTTTCTGCTTTTTTCAAGTTGGAAGTATAAAAAGTAGAGGAATTAGAGAAGTTGACAAGACCAAACTTTTAGAGAAAAGAGGATGTTAGGAGAAAATTTAATGATGAAAGTTTATATATGCATGATTATTTTAAAGTAAAACACAGCTCTGCAAGACAACAGCCTTTATAGCTCAATCTCGTCCTTGGTATTACAAACCTGCTAAACTCCTCATCTTTTCCTTCCATCACCGTCTTTGAAACCCATGATGGCTGTTTTCCTACCAGTTCTCTATAGCTATTAATTGTTTCTTTAAACATTTTTAGAAATAGTCCTTTTTGGTTGATGTTTTAGACCTTTTTATAATTGAAACCCTCAGCAAAATGCTTGTGCAGCCACTTTAGCCTTTTTACATACCACTTAATAGTATTTCATGATTAATTGACATATGAGTTGATTTTGGATTTTTAGTGCTTAAGTCCAAAACTGTTATTTCAAATCAAAATCACATTTGGCAAGAAATTCAATTATTTTGCAGAATTACATTTAAATGGTACAATAGAATTTCATTGGGTAGATTATATAATTTATTTTCATCAAACTTATACTCGAGTCTCAACATTACTTCTTCTTATATACCAATAATACATTTAATATTCTACATAATCAAATTTTAGTGTTCCCCTGAATTTTCTTAGGAAATATTCTAGAAATATTTTAGAATATATTACAGAATGGGATTATTAAAATTATATACACTTTTATCTTTTGGGTAACATTTTAGTAAGCTTAGCATCTTTATACATTGTTTCAACTATATGTGTCTAACTATATGTGTCAATTTCTTCCTACAACCTACCAGCTTTAGATTTTTTTATAAAGATTTTATTATTTATTTATTTGACAGAGCGAGCAAGAGAGAGAGAGAGAGCAAGAGTGAGCACACAAGCAGTCAGAGCAGCCGGCAGAGAGAGAGGGAGAAGCAGGCTCCCCGCTGAGCAGAGAACCCAATGCAGGGCTCCATCCCAGGACCCTGAGATCATGACCTGAGCCGAAGGCAGAGGCTTAACCCACTGAGCCACCCAGGTGCCCCATCTGTTTTAAAAACAAAGCAAACATCCTGCTTCTTAAAAAAAAAAACAACAAAAAAACACCTATTATAGTGCGATGAAATGCATTTTGTTGATTACATTTGTATATCTTTGAGAACAATGGAGGTTGAATTAATTTATCAGATATTTATGTTTTATCATTTATAAATATTCTAATTTAGTCCTTTGACTATTTTTATAAGTAGGACAACCATTTTCTATTGGTTTGTAATTTTTAAAAATATTTATATGAACATTTTGTCATTTTTTTCTGTTCTCATTTTTTAATATTATTTACATTTTAATTATGGAAGTGTATTTATGAGGTTAAACTGTTTTTGAATGATATATTCCTTTTTATTCATGGCATTTCTTTATATAAAAACTCCATAAATATCCACTTGATTTTTCTTCTAATAATCCTATGGTTTCTTTCCTTTTTTCTTTTTCACTTTGAGTTTCAAAAGTAGGTTTTTAAAAATAGTGATTTAAGTTAAATCATTGAGTAGTCCTAGACCCAAATTGCTATTAAACTATGTTATACCTGTGAAAATGGCTTGAGAAAGTTAACTTTTTAAAGAAGTAAGGAGTGACTGTTTTCACCTTAGTCAGAAGGGTATTTCCCTGTTTCTAGTGTGCTCTTGGGAGGAGGGTATTATAAATTATTATGAATGGCACAAAGAGGCCTTTTCAAGGAACTGGTGGATGCCTTACCTTTGTCTGGGGTATCACTGGGTATTTTAAACAAGAGGCCATTATTCAAATCTGGGGGGGGGGGGATGCCTAAAACGAACTGTATTTCTTGCTAGGGAAAGAATGCTCTTAATCTGTTTAAGCAGAGATCCAATGTAATGTAGGTTTTGGTGAAGTGTGAAGTTAGGGATTAGTGGATTTTTAGAAGCATGAGTGTTAACAGATTGATATTTTTAGGGGTAGAGGATAGGAACTATTTATTCTCAGATATCTTTTGGGTATTTGTAGGAAAACTTGCTGCACTGGTGAGGAGATGCTACTGAATCTGTTCCATGTAAATGTATCATTTACCTATAGTCAACCTTTGCCTATTTTTTTTTTTTTTTGCATTTTGGGGGCATAATAATTGTTACTCATATGCATGATATCTGTTACAGAGAAAATTGCAATACAAAGTGGACCATTTTAAGGGGTATCTGCAAGTTATAATTTGGATATTAGCCCATAATTCATTTCTGTATATGTGCAAGAGAAGTTTACCTGAGGAGTTAGTTATGTAGGCTTACTAGAAGAGATTGAACTAATATTCACTTTTAGAACTATAGGAGCCTTCGGAAATAATAGACTAAGGAGAGTCAATTGCAAGAAAATCCCCACTGAGTGATAAATTCTGAGTACCTGCGCATAGTGAGGCAGGCTTAGTTTTTCTTTTTCTTTTCTTTTTTTTTTTTAAAGATTTTATTTATTTATTTGACAGATAGAGATCACAAATAGGCAGAGACGCAGGCAGAGAGAGAGGAGGAAGCAGGCTCCCTGCTAAGCAGAGAGCCTGACATGGGGCTCGATCCCAGGACTCTGGGATCACGACCCGAGCTGAAGGCAGAGGCTTTAACCCACTGAGCCACCCAGGCGCCCCTAGTTTTTCTTTTTCTGACCTATTGAATTTGCTTTGAATTTCCCCTGAATAGAGTTTAGTTTTAGGTCATAAGTTTTCAGTGCAGTGTAATGATTATTTTCTAACATTTTCCAAGTACTGTTGTTTGTTTAATATTTATTTTTTATTTCTAATTTACTTAATAATTTCATTATTTGAGAGAGAGAGCATGAGTGTGTGCACATGAGTGAAGGGAGATGAAGAGGGAGAGAATCTTCAAGCTGACTCCCCACTGAGGGTAGAGCCCACATGGGATTCAATCTCACCACCCATGAAATCATGATGAGCTCAAACCAAGAGTCTGTCATTTAACTGGCTGAGCTCCAAGCTGAGCTCCACTGGCTCCAAGCTCCCAAATTCCTATATTTCTGTCAAGTATGTTGACCCTGTTAGTGTTTTATAGTCAAGACCTGGAAAGCACATCCCTTCTCCTTACTCTACATTGTTGCAGATAGTCAC
The DNA here is from genome assembly GCF_902655055.1 of Lutra lutra. Classification (NCBI taxonomy): domain Eukaryota; kingdom Metazoa; phylum Chordata; class Mammalia; order Carnivora; family Mustelidae; genus Lutra; species Lutra lutra. Next base: position 125,932,147 of record NC_062283.1, on the reverse strand, counting down.
CTGACCATATCTACTTGCAAAAGAAGCTGGCAAATAATGTTTCTAGCTGGTTAATCATATTTTCAATTTAGATATTATAACTACAAAAAAGAAAGACAGGTTTTAGGAGTAAATTTAGCAATATGCCACAAAGATAAAAGATTCCCTTTACACTTCTGACTTGTTCAAATTTATCTTATGATTTTATATAGTTTTATATCATGTCACTCAGTTCATAGAGGTTATGGACTCTTCCTGTCTAGTCACCAAATAAAACAACACATTGATGACATTATATGAAAACACACATATATGCAAGGTTATACACAGACATGGATGCACATACACACATTTGCATATGTAGTACCTGTACATACATATAACCATATGTATACACATGTACACACACAGATATGCAGGTGAAATATTTAAATCCAGGGGAAAGAGAGACAATCCTAAATTTAAAAAAAAAACCTAATACAGCTACAAAAGAATGAAATTCAGACTATTAGATTTCTCATAGATAGCTTAACAATATAGAGTTCTAAAGTTGAAAAGTCTTTGAAACCAATGTGTGACAGAATTACCATTTACATATGAGTACAAGATAAAAAATTTTTTGGGTAATTTAGGAAATTGAAACGTATCCCATATGCTCTTTTTTTCTCAAAAAAGAAAATCACTAAAAAAGTACTCAGAAAAAAGAATAATCAAAATAAACAATTTAAGGAGGAAAACGTATAAAATAATTGATAACAATAAATATAAGTTGATTTTAAAACATTGTTAACATAGTGAAACTTGAATAAAGCATTAGGAAACAAAATACAGAGATTATTTAAAAATAATATCTACTTTAAACCAAGGTTACTACTAATTTCAGTAAAATCTTGGCCAGCAGGGAGTGCTATAGAGGGAGAATGAGCATGATAAAATGTGTGTGTGTGTGGTATAATATTTATACTGCAGATTTATAATATTGACTAAAATATGCTTTCTGTGAGTCAGAAGTTATAGACAGTATTTAGCTATAACTTCATTTGATGAAGAAATAAGTAATGTCAACCTTTTACACTAGTGTAAAACAAACCGTTCCAGAACTTCCAAACCACCAGAAGTTAGTAGGAGAGGGAGACAATAATACTTAATTCTTCATGAAAAAGTAGGAAAGAAAGAAAAGACAAGAAGCATATGTATATTCAATTGAAATGAAGTAAAATAGTGTCAGGAAAAAGATAAAATAAATGTGATTATATAAGATATACAATGGCAAAATAATGGCACTAATGTTCAGACATTTTCAGATTGAATTAATACACAATTTAGTGATGGCATTTACAACTAAATGACATAAAAATAATTGAGAATATAAAAATACCAGAAATAGATAAATAAACATCAATAGCAATATTGTTATCCAAACAATGGGATTTATGACAAAATGAATGAATGAGAATAAAAAGGTTGTTTCATACTGAGAAAAATAGGTATGCCATAGGATATTGTGTGCAGGTATGCCTCTCTGTACAGGCTCAAATGAGCCCAGATGATCCACTGGAGGTATTCAGTTCTGTCTCTGTTTTGGACTTTTGCCAAGTCTTGCATATTGTAGGGTCTCAGTTCAGCCTTCTTGATGCACATCATGGGCTATCTTCCAACGTAAGTAACAAGCATAAAAACTATACTATCTGTATATCTCCAAATCATGTCCTTTCTCAGTTTCAGATAAGATGAAACTGCGAAGTGTTTAAAACAAACAGGACAAAATCAGTGACAGTGAAAACAAAGAGAGCAAGGAAGAATAAGATAAACTATAGTCATGTAGAAAAATGAATTTGATTTGGAAACTTGAGTGTCCCTTAAAGATACCTGTAGAATGGATAAACATAAGTATTCAACTCTATTTCAATGCAACCACTCAAAATGTATGTTTCTGTAATGTGCAAAGAGGGATTAGAAGAACCTTGTCAAATGCCTTAAAATAAATATGGTTGGACAATTGTTTTTGACATATTTCCTTCTACTTAGCCTTCTAGATGAGGTTGACCTTACAAATCAAGAGGCAGCAAAAACAAAAACAAAAACAAAAACCCACAAATAAAACCAACCCCCCCCCCAAAAAACAAAACAAAAAAACCCCCAAAACCCAAAACCAAGATGCAAGCTGTTTTACCAGTAAAATGAATTTATTCAAGAATATCAGAAAACTACAATTTGGAACAGGCAAACTTCGGTGAATTGCAGGCAAGTCCATAGAACACAGGAGAAGGGCTTGCTTGTATATGGGAAAAAGAGGAACCTGAGCACGGCTGTTAAAGCTTCTCATTGAGTGTGATGATTACTCATGTAGGACTGGGCTGTTGCTGGTTTCTTCTTCCACCTGGAGTAGAAAAGCATAGGCTTCTTCCTGTTGGGTAATATGAGGTAAGCTTCTTATGACAGGCGATCCTGTATAAGAGCTCCCCCTTCAGGCTTCCTAACTCCATTGTTAATGCTGTTTCCTTTATTTTTACAATGTCTACTACTTACTCCCCTGGCCCTTGAGTTTGAGGTAGAACCCAGTCTTTCTTCCTTTTCTCAGGTGCCTAACAGGCTAAGCTTTCCTTTCCTACTTTTGTCTCAGAGAATACGCTCCCATTTCCTTTCTCCCTTCTCTCTCTTTTCCCCTCTCCCATATATTCTTTTTATATTACAGACATTTTAATGGAAAGTTTACATAGTGTCACCAAAGGAGATGCCAATCCCTCAAGTTGATGCTGAAATAGGTCTGGAATCTGGAACTCCAATATCATTAGCCCTTCCTTTTCCAGATTTCATTAGTTCTTCACTTTTCTTTTATATCTTTCTTGCTTATATTCTTTCCCCATCTCCCATTTTGGCTTTCTTCCTCTGACAATTACCACAAAGCTGAAACCTGAGCTGCTGGTCTTCCCAGGCTCAAGTTCTCACTCTTTTGTGATCACAGTGGAAAGGAGCTTTTTGCTTTCAAATTTAGTTTGAAAAATCCTGGAGACCCACAGTCAGAGCTGTGCTCAGTCCCTGGTTCTTCTACGGGTTGTATCACCTCAGGTGAATGACTCAATTCCCTTAAGTATTCTCACTATAGGATGATGATAAGACTAACTTTATGGGGTGTTGTAACTAGTAAATGCATATTAATAGCAGTATACTTGCCAGAACTAAATGTTCAAAAGTGTTATTTATCCTTATGGTATAAATTGCTGTATTTAAGCAACTATTGCTGTAATGAGCTATTCTTGATCATGTATTCTTCAACATTTTGATATGTTCCCTGAATGAAGTGACATGAGGGATATTTAATAAAGGTATTTATATATATTGAAAATTTAGAAAGAGTAGCTGAAGTATTCTTCCCACTTGTATACATAACTAAAATTATGAAATTTAGCAGGAATATTAATTATCTTCACTGAAGTCCAATATTAAAGGTCAAAATACATCTGTATAAATTTAGAAGGGGGGGTCAATTCAGCTAGCCACAATTATTTTGTGTGAAAAGGAAATGCCCAGGATTGTAATTTATTACAAATTTTTATGAATCTGCAGTAACTATAGTGACTTGGATGCTAATAAATCTAATGCTAATTGAGTGAACAAAACTAAAGTATTCCTTTTAATTTTATATTAGGTCATATTTTTCTTAAAGTCTCATATTTATTTGTGTCACTTTTGGGGTGGTTATTGGAAAATTTCCCTGTGTATAGGCAGTTCAGCATTTTTTTTTCATTTTGAGTATTTCTTCTTTTTATATTTACCTTGGAATATTGATACATTAAGCAAAAGTGGTCCTTTGTCCGAGGCCCAGTATTATGGTGTTACTTGCTGTAGGTATTTACTTTTAAAAACCTTAAAATTGGGCGCCTAGGTGGCTCAGTGGGTTAAGCCTCTGCCTTTGACTCAGGTCATGGTCTTGGGGTCCTGGGATTGAGCTCTGCATCAGACTCTCTGCTCGGCAGGGAGCCTGCTTCCTCCTCTCTCTCTACCTGCCTCTCTACCTACTTGTGATCTCTGTCTGTCAAATAAACAAATAAAATATTTAAAAAAATGAAAGACTTAAAATTTATTTTATATCCTATTATTTTGTAACATATTTCTACGCATTATTGAATTATCACATTTTTCAATTTCATTTTATTTGATGAATTTTGTTTATAAAACACTCAAATTGCCTCTCTACCTACTTGTGATCTCTGTCAAATAAATAAATAAAATATTTAAAAAAATGAAAGACTTAAAATTTATTTTATATCCTATTATTTTGTAACATATTTCTATGCATTATTGAATTATCACATTTTTCAATTTCATTTTATTTGATGAATTTTGTTTATAAAACACTCAAATTGCCATATATAACATACATGCATATTTAAAATGACAGAAGCATTCAAAATTCCAGTCTCATATAATTGTAGCAGTGTAATATAATATAATACAATACAAATGCAGTTTATGCCAAGGACATATTTGACAGAATGCAAAGGCCACTGTTTTTTTTTTTTTTTTCTTCCAATATTTTATTTAAATTCAAGGTAGTTAACATATAGTGTAGTATTGGTTTCAGGAGTAGAATTTAGTGTTTCATCACGTGCATATAACACCCTGTGCTCATCACAACATATGCCCTCCTGAATGCCCATTACCTATTTAGCCCATCCCTCTACCCACCATTCGTCAGCAACTCTCATTTTGTTTTCTATAGTTAAGAGCTCTCATGGTGTGCCTCCATCTCTGTTTTTATCTTATTTTATTTTTTCCCTTTTCCTATGTTCATATATTTTATTTCTTAAATTCCACATACAAGTGAAATGATATCATATTTGTCTCTCTCTGACTGACTTATTTCGCTTAGCATAATATACTCTAGTTTATAGGCATTTAGCTTTGATTGTACGTCATTTGGAAACCCTGTCATCTACCACAGAATATCATGGTTGCTGGAATATATAACTTAGAGTCATTTTAAAGATAATATTAGACTTAAAATAGCAAAAAAAAATTTTAAAAAGAATTAAAATAGCAAGATTTTAGTTCAGAAACATTTTACTTAAACTCTAGCTTTGCCAATTACTATCTGTGTGACGTTGCCCAAAATGCTGAATCCCTAAGATTTGGTGTCCTGATCTGTAACAAGTTGATATTGGTATCTACTTCTTAAATAAAAGGGAAAAATGATAGTACACTTAAAAATTCAAAGAAAGATAAAAACATGTTTCTGCTTTGTGAACTAACAAACTTCTCATCGGTAGGATAGATGATCATCTCTGTGTCATCTTATGTCTGTTAGACTTACATTAGTCTAGAAGGTATTTGGGTCACTTTCCATTTGAGAGTCTATATTTCCCAAAAGCACAAAGCATGGAAATATGTGCAATGAAAATGCCATTTTTTTTTCAATGACTTCTATTAGCAGGATCACCTAAAAATATTTATCATCACTTTTATCGTTTATTAGGCTTCCATTTGGAGCAAATCCATTTTACTTTCACCAAAATTTAGCTTTCTATAGCTACATAGCAAAATTTTAATTCAATTATCAAATTCTTTAGTACAATAGTACTTTCATAAGCAGTTGAATTATTCATTCAGTATTGTTCAGATACCTTATGGAAGTATTTACAAATAGTTGTACTCTTTCAATGGAGTGACACCAGGTTGATAGTTCCTTAAAATAAAGTGAGAACTTTGAATGTCATGTGCATAACCTTTTTTTGTTCTTGTTAGTTTTTTGCAAAATGATATCACAACATAATTCCCTCTTTCAAAAGATAGATCCATTAGATGAGGCAAATTGACATTTGACATAATTAACATATGACACATATTTAGTCAAAACACAAGCAGTATCAAAGAGGAGCAATAAAGCTGATGGTTTTGAAAATAAGTGTTTAATTATTTTCCAGTAACACAGTACTGCTGGGTTGTTTTGTCTTTTTCCCCAAAAGTTCTTGGACTAAACTGGTCATCTGAAAGTTACCCTTTAGTTATTACCAACAGAGATATTAGAGAGCATAAACGAGTTCATAGAATATAATTAAGATTTTCTTTTATAAAACACATGCATAGTGCTTCTTAATATTTCAATAATTATCTTTATTGTGTTAAAATTAGGAGAATCATGAATGCTTCAAATTCCTGTCCTGGATTGGTCTATTTAAACATTTTCACAGTTTAAAAATTTAAGTCACCATTCAATATGTCCCAAAAGTATGTAAAATTCAACCATTAATCTATAAAATGTGTGTGACAGATGTATCAAATAAAAACATATCAGTAAAAAATATTCCCAGATTGCAAGAGACATGTGATTTTTATGGTCTTAAGTACAGCTCCCAAGTAGCTCTCCTGTATATATCATTTTTGCAAGTTTTCTTTTTTTCCTGATGTGTTAACTATTTTATGTAACAATCTAACAGTCTAAGTTTATAAAGCTATAAAATGAGGTGTTTTGTTTGGTAATTTGACTTTTCATCACTTCTTTTTTTTTTTTTTTTTACTTAGCTAATATTTTAAGAAACTCTAGCATCCAATCATTTTTTAATCAAAATTTCTTGAATTTAAATTGGTAACCAAAAATTAGTTCTCTAACTATAATTTTGACTTTTTAAAATTGTGCTTTTCATATATTAGTACAATCTTAAATCTTAATTATGTGTTAACTATATGGGGGAAGAAAATTATAATTATAAGCAAAGAAAATTATTGTTACCTTTTATCATGCTATAAAATGTCTGCTTTTGGTATATGAAATGTATGAAGTTTGAAACTTTGGATAAATTGTTGCTTCATTTTTACTTCCCCGGAAGGGTTGTCTGTAGTGGAATTCATAGAGCCTGGAGTGGATTTATGTAATTAGCTTGGTTGCAAGCCATCCTTCCCATAGGTCAAGCCAATTAAAGGATAACTAAGGGAGACATGGCTCCAAACAGTGGCATATGCCACAGTGGCACTAATGTTCACTAGAGAGGGAAAACACTCATAGGGATTATAACTTTGAAATGAAAGGAAATTGGATATTGAGCACTTTGAACTCAAATTCCACCTCCCTTTCTGTTTTTGATCTGTGTACTTTTATCTGTACTCTCTTTTGATGTTGAGCATGTCCTGTTAATGGTGTAAAGGAGGAAGAGGTTTGACCACTACTTTCATTCACTGTTTTATTTGCCATATTATGATCTAGATCTTCCTCACTTCCTGCATTTGTTGTTGTTGCTCATGAAGGATCCAACTTTGATGCCATCACATAGGCCCAGGTTCTAAGTAGTCCACTTCCTACCTCAGGCAGAACATTCAATCAGGATAGTCTGAAAATTAGGCAAAAAAATGAAATTGTAAAACTATGTAAAAGTATGTAAAAAAGCACTTGGAATGGATAATGTTAGACTGTATTTAATAGTGATAATAAATAAAAATGACTATCTTCACAAATTTCCTATACATGTTTAGGGAAAAAAGGGGAGTCCTATTAGTACGAAAAATAAATGGAGGTATGGTGTTACTCATAACCAAACTCTTAGATTGTGTCAATTAATGCTTTTTGGATTAGTGTCCAAAGTATAAATTGATAGACTTACAAATGTATAGATGTTTGTTACTTAATTAAAAGTCCATCAGGTACTACCTCGGGATTAACTTTAGACTGCAAAGCAATTTGTGATCCACTCTGATGGGATTTCAGTTCATTCTGCAGTGTGTTCCCTTGGCTCTGTTCCTCTGCCCACTTTAAGAACTAAATTGTAAAACTTAAGCTTAAAAACGTAGACAATTATGCTATTTAAATTTCTTTTAAAAAGATTTTACATTTCAGAAATAGCTGGTTTGAAAAACTATGGATAGAATTCTGCAGGCTTCTTTTACGTCTACCTCTGGTACTAACTCGCTGCATGACTTTAAACAAATCTGATTTTAACCTATCTGTGCCTCAGTTTCCTCATTTGCTAAGAGATGGGATTTGGGATGGGATCTGGGGGAGGGTAAACTAGATGATTTTTGAGGTTCCTTTCTACTTTGAAAATTTTCTGAGTCGAATGCATTTATTTTTATTAATCAGATGTTACTCTGCAAAACAAAATAGCCGAAGTTGAAATTAGGTGAAACTAAGTACATGCAAATAACTAGAAAGGACAAATGAGTTTCTTAAAGCACAAATAATTGACTTCTGTGTATTATGGCATGTGGTATGTTACCTCTCCCTCAAATTTCCTCCTTGGGAGGTAAGTAGGAAATCTCCCAATTCTTTCATCCTGATTGCTTCTTTCTCTAAATGCTTTTGTTTTCTCATTTGCCATTACCTGAATTATTTGCATCATATAGGTGTTGCTCTTTAGGAACCTAGGTTCAAAAGACTATTTTGTATGGAAACACATTTGATTTCACCATAGACATTTATTAATACCTCGTAATATCAATTTATGCACACACATGCAAATGCTTAATTTAAGTACTACTCTTCTATGCTTATAGGCGGAGTCTCATTGAAGAATATAATTTTTTGCTGTGAAAGATGCCTAAAAGTGACTGATTTTTATTTTTCAAATATGCCATGGTTGAATTTACAAATACTTGAAGTAACATACACCCTTTTACTATTCTAATTTATTTACATCTTGCAGATTTTCATTATAGAGATAGGTCATGCACTGGGCCTTTTATTTCCTTCTAAAAGTCTACATACAAACATACTCTTCTTGAGCTTGCATCTGACTATGCGCAAAAAGTTTTAGCTTGTCTGTAAAGACTGAATGGTACCCTTACAGTTATTTTCTTTCAGATGCCACCAGCTAAACTAGGACTGGCAACAGATATATTGTAGCAGAATTATCATTTCTTTCTTTCTTTCTTTACTTTTTTTTTTAATAAAAGTGGGTGTATGAGGCTTCTGTCACGTCTCTATATTTACAGTGAAAAGTCAATTCTAAGCAGTTTGTGTTGAAAATGACAGCATTTCTTTCAAGCTCCACATCAGCTGCTGCTAGCTGGAGTTGGAATTATCATCGTTCACTGGGCTGTCTTGCTTTATGATATCAATTAGCAAACAATCTGTTTTGTTGGCACATGATACAACTAGGATGCAAAACAGAGTGAGTGTGAAGCAAAACATTTTCCAGGGAGAAGGCTGTTCTGCCCAAGCATGGGGAGGGAGAAATGATACTGTTCTTCTGTGTCAGGGTTTCTTTAATTTGCCACCAACATCAGTTTATTGACACTATAAAATGTAATAATAGTTTTAGGTTGACTCTTCTTATTTTTCCTGATGACATTGATGTTTGGTTTTTAAAGAATTTACAGCTATTAATTACTATTAATTTACAGCTATTAGTTTTCAGTTCAAGAATTTATATGCAAACCCCTACTTTAACTGTAGGGGAAAAAATTACACATAAAACAGGAGAGAAGGTACACTAGAGGGCACTAGTAAGCTATATATTTATTTATTTATTTATTTTCATTAACCATTATAATTTGCTTATCTTTGGGGATGCTTTTGATGCATCAGTTTGATGACTGATCTGTTTGAGACTACTCATTTTTCTTTGTTGCTTTTTTTTTTTTTAAGACCAATAAACTCATTTTGTAGTTTCATTGACCAGGAAAGTTCTAGACCTTTAGGTTCATTATTTTGATAAGCTTTATCCCATATGGATTGTCTGGATGGCCTTTATACCTTTATTGAAACCCTGCAATCTTGTCCTATGACATTTCTGATGTTTTTTGAAAGAGCATCTCCACAGCTGCAAGTAATTGCTACTTAAGCCCAATTGTATGGGCTTTGAGATATACACAAATCACTCCTGGGTATTTCTTTTAAGCCACATTTAAACCCCAGTCTCCAGAGGTGAAAGGCGAGATATTTAAGTAATCTGCCACCTGGCTTATTCTAATGTGATTGGTGGAGAAGACAAATTCATCTTCTGAAGAATATACAAGAACAATTTTTCTTGAAAGGTCAAATGAAATTTATGCTTCATGCTTAAAACTTTGGCATTTCAATTAACTTTTAAAAGTCACAAACAATATAGTGAGCTGTAAAATGTGCTTAAAGAGAAAATATATTGTATTTATTAAACAAAATAAAACAAATTTAATGACTTCTTTAGAATATGTTACTCTTGCCTCTTTACTGAACAAGATTTTAAAAAATTGTCTAAGTTCTACGATAGTAGGAATACTTTTTAATCTGTTGTGTTACTGGAGTACTTTTGTACTTTTAGTTTCCTTCTCTTTTGAAATACTATTTTTTGAAATCATGAGTAAGAAGATGAAACTTATTTATAAGTACACATGATATAAAGAATGTAGTATATTCATTGTGACAGTAATTACAATGTTAATAGAAATGATTACAGCAATATTTATTCAGTAGGATACAATTAAAACCTTGATCATAGTCCAAATCCAATTTGTTGAAATCTAATATTTTATAGTAAAATATTTCTTAGGCTTTCTGCTTTCGAAGAATCAGTCTCATCTCTAAATTGCAAAAATGCAAAGATTTCTCATGTAACATGTTTTATTCTAAAATACATATACTGTCTTTCTCAAAACATAGCACAGTCTGGGGGCCACCACAAAATAGGACTAAAGAAATTTATCTTGATTCTTTTATCATCCTGAGTTGTATTATAAATAATGCATCGATCATCTTACTTTCCACCTCCTGCTCACACACATGCCATGTGTCGTTACCATGACCATCTTGTCTGTTGTTGAAATTATTTTTAAGGTTTGATTGGGAGCTTTTTTCCACTTTAAGGATGAGAAGGGGGGAATCCTATAGAAGTCAGGACTCAGGGGGCACCTGGGTGGCTCAGTGGGTTAAAGCCTCTGCCTTCGGCTCAGGTCATGATCCCAGGGTCCTGGGATTGAGCCCCACGTCGGGCTCTCTGCTCAGTGGGGAGCCTTCTTCCTCCTCTCTCTCTCTCTCTGCCTGCCTCTCCGCCTACATGTGATCTCTCTCTCTCTGTCAAACAAATAAGTAAAATCTTAAAAAAAAAAAAGAATCAGGACTCAGACTGTTGGCATTGTTTTTCTCCTTCACTATGCTAGTAGTTATTTTCCAATCTGTTGTCTTTATGGCCATCAGGTTAAAAAGTCATTAAAAATATAGACTCCTCATGTATTAGATCAGATGGGATAAAAGTGAATAATTTCATCAAAGTCATGCTGCCAGGCAAGTGAAGTAGCCAGTCCAAGACTGGAAACTAAATCTGTTGCGGCTTTAAGTCTAAGACTCTTTCTGCTTGCTGTGTGAAAGTCAAAAGTCAAAATCTCCACCCAGATGTATAACTACAGATGTTTATTAATTTCCTGTCTGTAGCTTTGGGCAATTATTATAATGGTTTAAGATTATTGAAGGAAGTCAGTTTATATTCAATAAAGAGGTAACTAAAATTACTCTCAAATAAGAATATATAATGAAGCTTTTAACTTCTTCTTAGTAAGAAAATACACCTATTTAAACAAGCATATTCTAAGGGAATATTTCCATTTTTTTCCAAGCCTTTTGAAAATTAGCAACAAAACAGAAAGAGTTGAGTGTTACAGTGGCAAATACAAACAAAACACTCTTGATTGCTTGGAAGTACTTGATGTCCTGAGATGTTTTGTTGTCCTAGTAGGAAGGATTTCATTTGAAACATTGCATGGGGTCATATGCTTTGCTTTAAAATTGATTTTACACTTAAAACTAAGACAAGCATGACTTTAATAAATCTGTTTTTTATAAAGTCACAAATTAATTGTTTAGCATTTCGAGTACGCTGTCATGATCAGTTCTGTTTACACGAAAAAGACTCATAATTAGTATTAAATGCATGCATTTGTTTAAGTCATTTTAATCGTTTGTTTTCCTTACTACAACCATACTTCATGCTGTCTTCAATTTTTTGGTAAAGTATAATTTATAGAAAGACTTTATCATTATTACAATATAGTAAATCCAATTAGAAATACTGCAGAAATGGTTGTAGTTTTCATGTGACTATACTAATGATATTTTAAAGGTCACCATTGATACTGACATAGCGGGCACACATTTGTGAGTTAAAATACTATTTAAAAGGCTATATTAACTCAACCAATGGGAAGCCTTGGTTTATCATATTTTTAAATTACAAACTAAAACAAATTTCCAAAAGATACAAGTTGAGTGTTTTTATTTCTTTAGGAAACATCCTGTTTCAAATAACACATTGCTCAATTTTTGCAGAAAACATGACCCTGCAAAAATACATGTAATCTGTAGACTTTTTATAGGTATAGCGTATAGGGAAAAACAAAACCATATTTTGTGGCAACACAAACAGTCTGTCTGATGTGGAGATTATATGCATCATCCATTTAACTTGGTTCCAGTTCTACAGACTGGTCTAAAGCCACTGTATGATGATGTGAGAATATGCTGCTTTGATTGGTGACAGGTGTGAGAAGAAATTAAATTCTACATTACCTCTTAAATTCTCCAAGAGCATATGGACATGACATTGTGCTTCCAATTCAATAGGTTCAATATCCAGAAACATTTTTATATTAGACATGGTTTCTAGACATTATAACTGAGGGCTCTATAGGAAAAAAATTTCCTGTAGTCCCAAGATGGGAAGAAGGAAAAGAGAAAGGAAGAATAGAACCTTTAATGAGTATCCCTCTGAGAGTCATTGTGATATCCCTTTTTACATGTTAGCTTATTTCCTATTCAAAGTATTTGAAAAGAGACAATACAGACATAGTAGTCCACCAAAGGAAGAGATATATGTGCTTGCACGTGATATATTCAAATAGAGTATGCTGTGTGAAGCTGACTAGATTTATTGTTCATCAGGGAAGAGACATAGCAAATGTAGAGTCGAGTCTTCTTATTTAAGGCATGATAATGTTTGTATGTGTGCTCCCACATGAAGTTGTACATAACTGTGTGTGGGGGAGGGCAAGTGGGAAGTCAGGATTGGAGATGAAATGATTTGATCATGAAATTCTAAACTAATTTAGCAAACTTATGAATAGCTGGTTTTATTCATCTGTCTAGTCATTTAAGCTTTAGGAAAAAGTCTGTGATCTTGTGTTGGAAGGCCTTGATACCATCATCAGGTTTGATGATTTGCTGGAGTGGCTTACAAAATAAGCTACTATATTCACGGTTGTGGTTTACTGCAGCCAAAGGAAATAGATTAAAATCCACAAGGAAAAGGGTGTAAAGGGCAGAGTTCAAGGGAGACCAGGTGCAAGCTTTCAGTTGTCATTTCCCAGTAGAGACACACGGACAGTGCTTATTTCCCTTAGCAATAATGTGTTGCCGATCAGGGAAGCTCAGCCAAGCCTTGATACCCTTGGTTTTTTTCTGGAGGTCAATCACGTGAATATGGAATGCCTGCATGACTGATTTTAGCTGCTCAGTTTCCAGTATCTCCCCTCCCAAAGGTCAAACTGGTGGCCCAAGTAAGCAAAAACAAGTATTTATCATAAATCACATTATTAGCAGTAAACTACCTGGCCTGTGATCCAAGGCCCAAGGTATGCAAAGACTGTCTCATCAGGCAGGTTATTTGAAAGGCTTAGAGTAGAGGTTATCCCCGAAGAGTAGCTCAAGGACCTCTCCTGAAAACTTTTGGAATGTGCTGGTTTGGGGCCCAGCCTTGTTGAGTTAATCCTTTACTATACAAGTTAGAGGCTACACATGTTTCCTGATTTTTGTCACCTACTGCAGGAAAGTTAATGTAGTACATTATGCATTATATGTTGAAAACCTGCAGATCTGAGATCATAGTCCTTGGTCATTTTTTTTTTTTTTTAATTTTTTTTAAGGAAAGGGCATATAAGAAAAAAATAAGGTCTGCTACAAAATGGAGATCAAAACTTAGCTTGTCAGGGAAAGAGTGAATATGGGTAAGATTTAAGGTGCAAGACACCATTCAGAGTTTACCTAGAGGAGAAGACTATATGACTATAGCTCAAGAATTAAGCAGAAACATTGGAACTAACGTGTGTTGAGTGCAAGCATACCTGAGGCTTAGGGAAGTTCTGATTAGCAGACAACTGGAGCAGGGAACTGGACATGCATGGGATAAGGCATGCTTGGTAGATAAGGTAAAGCCTGATGAATCATTAAAATGAGAGGGAGAATAGGTCATTGATTTCCTAATGCTACTGTAACAAATGGTCACAAATATAGTGGCTTAAAAACAACACCGATATATTATCTTATGGTTCTAGAGGTCAGAAGTCCAAAATGAGTCTAATGGGTCTAGAATGAAGGTGTAAGCTAATGTATATTTCTTCTGGAGACTCTAGGAAAGAATGTTTTTCCTTCCCTTTATAACACCTTCCAGAGCTTGTGTTCCTTCCTTCATGGCTACTTCTTCCATCTTTAGAGAGACACAATATAACCTCTTCTTCAGTCATCATATCTTTCTGAATCTGCTCCCCATGCGTCCCTCTATCTTTTCTTAGAGTCCTTGTGATTACACTGAGCTCACCTAAATAACCCAGGATAACTGTCCTCTCCCCCACCTTTCTCCATTTCAAGATTTTTAACATAATTACATCTGAGAGGTCTTTTTGTTATGTCAGAAAACATATTCATAGGTTCCAGGGATTAGGACTTGGACATTCTTGGGTGGCCATTATTCTGTCTTCCATAAGAGACAGGGTACCACTGGAAGAGCTGGGGTTGAAGGATACTTACAACAAATGCTGCATTTCATTGTTGGGTGGCCTTATCAGGTTCTAAGAGAAGGTGGCTGCAATCTCATTCACTAGGAGTTTGCCATCCATCAGTGGATAGAATGTTACCCTCACAGGCTCAGTAACATTTAACAAGAGTTTGCCCTTAGTTATTTGAAGCAAGAAAATTCAGTGGTCAGTAATTCAAGAGATACTCCTTATACTAAGGACTAGCTCAAGCTAACAAGTATGAAAAAGGATTGATTTAATAAATAACATTTATTTTATATTTATGTCAGATTTACGAAACCAAATACTTCTATTACCTCATGCAGTCCTCACTACAGCACTTAAAAAATAGTTTTGGGGGCTAGTCAATGAAAGAAATGAATTTGAGTGTTTATTAACCTGCCCAGGTGGTTTTAGGAAGCAACCTGGCAGAGACAGGATGCAAATCTGAATTATTTCAAGGCCTTGGCTTTTTCCACTGCAGAATGCCAACATGTTGAATTTACAATGTTGGATAACCCTTTCCATTGGTCAAATGTTTATACCCATAATTCAGGGTATCTCCTTTCTCAATTGCCAGAACAAACATAAGGTTAATAACTAGGATAAATTTGTTGAGAATAGAATCAGAATCATTGGGCAGAAAACAGTGGAGTCCTATCAAAACCTAATACGAAGGCTGATGAAACATCTCCTTCCTACTACAGAAAACATCCTTTCAGTGTTAGAAATCCTTGGTCCTGTTTAGAAGTATTTAACAGTATCCGGTGCAATGATAAACCAGTGTGATAAACATAGCTACCTCATGCTCTTCTTTAATACTATTTGAACTTTTGAAATCAATTAAATAAAACTAAAAAGAAAGCAGTGGTAGTTTTAGAAAGTTAGCCATTTGGATTTGAAATGGACTCCCATACCTTGGATTTTTCTGATGTCAGTGTGATTATTGACTCTTTGTACAGGGTTTTTCTATGTGGTGGGAATAGAAAGCATGTTGAATACCAGACTTGTGCACTTGCTTTCAGAGTGGAAGTTGAGAGGAGGAAAACAAAACAAAACAAAACAAAACCCAGCTTCACAAGTGTATAAAAATGGAATAGAGACTGACTTCTGGGAAATATTTCTTCTTCCCTTTTAGCCCAGATTTTTCCAAAGAGATTTCCTTATTAAGTAACCTGATCAACCTTGGGTTTCAGATGTTTTTCTTAACTATCTTGAGGTGAAGATGAGAGGCCAGAAAGAAACTTTCTCCTTAAAGGCCTCCTTAGGTATCAAATCAGGGATTTATCACATGAATTCAGCCTATAGAACAAACTAGATACAATTTTAGATATTTTCTTGAAATCTTTTCTATGAATCTTTTCTTTGAGTGCATCACTAAGTCAAAAATTGAAGAGATATTTTTAGTACTAGTTCACTCTACTCATAACTGTATTTTAGCTCTAAGTTCTTACAGTACAATATAATAAAAATGATGTTGCTCTTGGTCCTTGAAGTTTTGGATTCATTGTATTCAAAGTTTTAACTGTATCTGCCAAATACTCCAGGCTCTCCTGGAATTTATCTTTTTAAAAGTCTGAAGCAGTTGGTTTTTTTTCCCCTGGTGTTCCAAAAATAGGGCAATAGCATCTCTCTGCTCATAAATCTGTGGATACTTATTTCTCTCTGTCAACGTGCAAACTGCAATGTGCAATAGAAGGATTTTGTAATCAACATTAAAAGCAATGAAAGTTACTTGATTTTGACTTGTTTTTTATGTAATTGACCATCTAGTGGTTGAAATTGAAGTATTCTGCGAGATCAGCTCGCAGGGACTTAGGAGCCGGTGCTTAAGCAGTGAATGATGGAGAGTATCCCAATAAAAGTATAATTATTCTTTGTTTAATCGATTTTTAATATATTGAATTGAGATTTTTGACAATATAATTAGTGTTTACCCTAATACAGGTGTGTATATTTGTATGACATAGCCTCAAGTAATCATCAGCATCAGTAATTGTCGATCAATGACATTTCTCATACATACGATGATACACATTATCAAGTATAATTCTTTCATCAGTAGTGTATTTAAATCAATAGGAAAGGATGTGATAGATATGTTTATTACTTTTTGGTGATGGTTTCATGGTTGTACGCATATAACCAAATCCATCAAATTATAAACATTAGGTATAGGCTGTTTTTTTTTTTCTTTCTTTGTATATCAATTATATCTCAACCAAGCTGTGAAAAAAATAAAACAGACACAAAAAATCTATACTAAAAAAGGGGAATAATGTAATTTTTTTTTCAAGGCCATGATATTTTTCTTTTTTTGCTAATTGATTAACCCAGTGCTTAATTAAGAGAAAGCTATACATTCCGGTAATTATTCACCATAATGTTTGATATTGTTCAGGAGAGATGGTTTTATGAGTTTTTTCAGTTGTATAAAATTTATTTTGGTGGTGTTTGGTAATTAAAAAGCAGTATCATGTGAAATTTTAATAGCATTTAAGGTTCCCAATAATAAGTTCCAGTAACTTTAACCTGTGTGTGCTATGCAGTATTGTGTTGTATAAAACAGAAAAAAAAAAAAAAAAACTATTTAAAAATCAAAATAAAAGGTTTGCATGAATTTTAACTCAAATGCTCTGGCTGTAGGGATTCCATTATGATGATATTGCTCAGTCTTTTTAAACAAACCCAGATGATTGGATATGTTCAAGGAGAGTGCTAACTGACCATCAGTTTCATTTCTTCTATTTGGGAATTTAGCTAGATTAAATTTCCCAGTTTCCTTTGTGGGTTTAGTGTCTTGAGGCTGACTTCCATCCAGCGCACCGTGTGGCTCACTTTGGGGCTTGGCCTATATGAATCTCTCACATTAGATCTTTTATAATCTTTTCTTGCTGCCTAAAATGAAGAGGGCTTCATGGTAAACTCGAGGGCCAGGTGTTGCCATAAAATGGAAGGACCTCTTCCCTAAATCACTTTTGAAAAGAAAGCTACCTAGAAAAGCTGTTCAACCAAGAGCACTCTAAATCTACTGCTAGGTTATTGAGGGAAGAAGGGGAAGAGTTGTGTTAAGCCACTAAAACTTCAGAGTTTATCTGCTATAGAAGCTGGCATTACTTTAACCACTCCAGATACTATTCTTTGCAATTTCACTCCATACCAGAAAGAGAAGTCAAATTGATTGGTTGCCTTTTCATTTGCCCCATAGCAAAAACAAAATATTTATTTTGAACAAAAGAAACCAGAAATAATGGGGAGGATGCCTGATTATTCTTGCAGAAAAATATGGATATCTGTCAGTTGGTGGTAGTGTTTTCTTCCATTCAGTCATTCTTCTGTTCCAGGTGAAATTGTATTAATTTTCCATAAACATTGATGTCACTGGCCTTGTAACTCTCTCTGTTTAATGGGGCCTAAAGAAAATTTAAATAATCTTACTTTGCCAGTCTTATGATTTGTAGCTTGCAATGTCAGGATGAACTCTCAGGATGGATTGAAGAAGAAATGTTAAAATAAATGGTAGGACTCAGGATCTCTTTTGGTGCAGTTTAGTAATGGCAATAGCACAAGTTTTTTGTTTATTTCTTTTTGTTTTATTAAGTACATTCCTGTCTTAAAATTAGTTTTATGTTAGGCTGTAAGATATATACAATGCAAATTGTGTCATGTGCATGAAAATATCTTATAAAGACTATGCATGAGGTGTCTGGATGGCCCAGTTGATTAGTCATCATAATCCTGCTTTTGGCTCAGGTTGTGATCTCAGGGTCTTGAGGTTGAGCTCCGAATTGGGCTCGGGGCTTGGTGTGAAGTCTGCTTGTGTTTCTCTTTCCCTCTTTGTTGCTCTCTCTCTAAGATAAATAAAGCTTTTAAAAGTAAAATAAAACAAAGACTGTGCACCGTAATCTAATAGTTACAGACTTTACCTATTTATTTTATCCTGTGAATCTCTAACCAGTGATGAGGAAATAAACAAAACAAAACAAAACAAAAAAACCTTCTGAGATAATTGGAAAGAGGTAGTGTCCTTGTGATAGCTGAGGAATGATTCTTAACATCCCTTCCTTCTAACTCTGCACACTTCTGGTATTGGTCTAGAATTTTGAGGTAAGCAGAGTAGCATAATTTATGTTCACAGATGTGGTTATATACAGAGTGCAAGTTGACCATGCATGATGAAGTGAATCTTGGTATGTGCAGCAAGATATAGTGAGTCCAGATTTAGGCATAAGAAATAAATCCTGTCAGAATACATCTGACCCTGATGTCTTGTGTCTACCATGGCACCAAAGAATTTCCTCTTTCTGATGAATACATAATATGATGCTGTCCAGATTATGTTGGCACTAATTATTACATATGAGGGCAGGGTTCTGAAAATTTGTCTGGGGGTGTCAAAAGAAAGTAAAATCAGAACTTTGTCCTTTTATACTCTGATAGTCATCTCAGGAATCATTATCTAATGTCCCTAATTCTACTTTTTGATGATAACACTGTAAACAAATGTATTTAAAATCGTGTAGGCTATTGCTTCCCAAATAGGTCTGCAGTTTAGAATCACCTGGGGATCTTTTAACACTTCTAAAATACAGGTTATAGCCTCAGAAAATTAAATCACAATTTCTGGGGCTGTGATCAGGTGAATCTATTCTGCAGACAGGTTTGGGAACCACCCACAATCATTTTAGAATTTAATAACAGGTTTCCATGCCAACTTCTCAATAGAGGTTCTATATTAGAGGATATTCACTAAATAGAAATATTTTAATCCAAAGGTAATAGAAGTTATACATATTTAATGTAGCAAACATAGTAAACATAAAAACCATAAAAATTCAGTTAACTAGAGGTGCCTGGGTGGCTCAGTCATTAAGCATCTGCCTACAGCTCAGGTCATGATTCCAGGGTCCTGGGATGGAGCCCCTGCTCAGCAGGTAGTCTGCTTCTCCCTCTCCCACTCCCCCTGCTTGTGTTCCCTCTCTTGCTGTCAAATAAATAAATAAAATCTTTAAAAAAAAATTAAGTTAACTATAGTCTTGTCAACCAAAGATAATCACTGTAAATAGATTAATTTTCTTCTAGATATTTCCAGTCTATCTAAATACTAATGAGTGTATATGTATGTGTGTGGGTATAACAAAGACTGTCATATTGTTTATTCTTTTTCTCTCACAATATATAAAATTAGAAAAATGTAGTTTTAAACATTGCTTTTTGTATGGCCTTATTCTATAGTCCTTTTCAAAAGCTTTTCTGGACAATGATACCATTTCCTTTTTTATAATTACGTTTATCTCAACCTTAAAGAACTTCGTCTTGGGCTAAAGAAGGGTGCCACCATTTCAGGTGAATTTTTTCATGTTTGCTTGCACAAGTGAAAAATGGGTATTTTCATCTCAGATCAAATTAGAAATTTGGCAAGAAAGTGTTCCTAAACTTAGCTGCATTGGAATCACCTGTTGAGATAGTTAAACTCTATATGCATGGCCCCACCTCATGGCTCTGACTGGCAAGGTTCAATTAGGTGGAGGGGGGGGTTCCTGATTATTTGCATTTCTAACGCTGCCAGGTAATGTTTGTGCTGCTAGTGAGGGAAGCCACACTTTTAGAGCCATTTTAGGAAAAAAAATTATTTTCCTTATTCCTGGGTTTTTCTCTGTCTTAACAACCCATTACATACAAGTAGTTTACATTTGATGCTGGCTTTATAAATATCCATCTTTGATTAGAAATTTCCAAATACTTCCTGGAATTATTCAACTTCACCAAAATTGACTTAGCTCAAGAGCTTGACTTTTTTTTTTTTTTTTTTTTTTTTTTATTTAGTTGAAGGAGAGAGAGAGCACGTGCGTGAGTGGGGACTTGGGGGGGGGTGTTGCAGGAAGGCTGACCTGGGGCTCCAGGCTGACCCCTGAACTCTATCCCAAGATCCTGAGATCATACACTGAGCCCAAGGAAGACAGTTAACTGACTGAGCCACCCAGATGTCCAAGAGCTTGACTTCTTAATAATTATTAAAAGTTGCTCGTATTTTTAATATTTAATATTTAAATATTTATTAAATATTTAATAATATTTAATATTTAAATATTAATAAATATTTAATTAAATATTATTAAATTTAATTTAAAATAATTTTAAAATAATTTAAAAATTATTAAATAATAAATATTAATATTTAAATATTAAATATTTAATATTTTAAAAAATTGATAAACTAAAGCCTCCTTGTATGTCCAATGGACATGTTGGGGTAACTCAACTTTCTTCATCTTGACAGAAGAAAAAATGATATTGCTGCCATCTAAATTCTGAGGGATGCACTTACCATAACTTTGAGATCTCAAGAAAAAAAAGCAGCTCTTGCAACAGGTATGGCAAAATATTTGTTATCAGTGTTTTTGTGCACCTAGCTGGGAAGAGCAAATTCCTGCAAATTTGCAGATTCAAGATGTGTCCTGTTTACAACTGATGCATTTTTTCTAAACTTTTTTCTTTTCAAGTGTTAATTCCTCCAATAATCTGTTCTCTTTCATGTCTTCTCCTTGGGCAATACATTTCGAAGATTAATATAATATGGATAACATGCCTGTGTGTCTCGCCTAATTCAAAACGCTGAGGGTATTATTTCTGGTTTAGGGAGTTTGAAGAAATTTATATCTAGGAGGTTTGGAATGCTCAGTTATCAGAGAAGTATTGCTGCATGTCTGGACCTGGCAGTTTGCCCACATTCCTAGCAGGTCATTAATAAAGGCTACAATTGCTCCTACATTTAGATTTTCTTCTACACTGACTCAGCAGTTGCAGTTATCATCTTACGCTATCATGGGTCATTAAGGAGCTTCAGCTGGAATACTTTTAAAAGATGCTCTGTTCCTTTAGGTTAGAGCTGTTTTTTCTACCCTAACACACGTTTCAAACTGGCCTTTTTTTTTTTTTTTTTTTAGAGATATCTGGGGGAACATGTTTAATAAACAGCCCAGAATACAGTAACTAATGGTTTCAGCTTCAGTTCCTTTGTGCCTTAAAAATCAAGTGTTTATTTAGAAAATGCCTTCAGCAAGAGTACAGTTTGGGATTTATTTGATGTCACAGATTAAATTATTGCTTGCTTACTTCCTTTACTTGAAATGCATAATTAATATTTCACAGCAAGTTTAGATTAGTTGTTACATTTTCTTCTTTACTTAATTTTCAAAGTCACTTAAAGCCATCTGAGCCCTAGTATTTTTACATCACAAACCATAAATCAAGTTAAATGTTGGAGTCAGGGAGCTCTAATGCTACATTTAAATCTGAAGCACTGGTAAAACTACAGTTTATCTAGCTATGTTACAGGCTGTCGCCCAACAATAAATAACCTCAAAAGTTTCACAGCTTTTTTTGTTAAACAGCCACAATTCAAGAATTGGAAAATACTGCAACAAATTAATGATAGAAGTATGAAGAATAGTGGGGAAACTCTATTCTTGCTACTTCCATTATAAAATGTTGTGGTTTGAGACTTTATAGTAGAGTTTTAAGACCATAAATTCTCCAGAAATGATCTTATAAGCATTACCTTGAAGACATATTCATTTTTAAGAGGTTTTTGTTTTGTTTTGTTTTGTTTTTTAGCAGTATCTTTTTGTGGGGAGGGTAAGTTCTAATTCTTCCATCTGACATTGGACAAATCTCATGATCTAAAAACCATAATATAGAATGTCTTCTTACGACTGATTGATGTGGGGTTAAATATACAACTAACATTGAAACAGAGTCCTTTTACAGGATACCTTGAACCATTAGAATAAGAAATGAGCAATTAATAATAATTATATAAATACATTTTAAGGAAGTTCTGTTTTCTCTTTCTTCCTTCCTTCCTTTCTTTCTTTTCTTTTTTTTTTTACTTAAAAGTAGCAAAGCAAACCAAAAACAAATAAAACAACATTAAAAAATAAAGTTAATATTCAGACCATAATTGAGAAAGTGTGCAGGGTTTGCTTTCTCAGAGGGTGGCCAGAAGGACACAGAAGCATATGCTAGTTCTCACACAGATGCATTGATCCTTGTCTCAGCCACTTAATTGCTATGTTATAATAGTCAGCTTATTTGCCTTCCCTAAGCCACAGTTTCCTCCACTTTGAACCACAATAACCATGAGGTTAATAAGATCTAATTCTTATTATCTTGAAGTTAATATAGGTAAGTAATAATAGTAACTCTATTGGGATTAAGTGATTTGATGTATGTACAGCACCTTCCCTGGTTGTTGATCTATGCAGGATTTGTATGTGTTTGGGATGTGCCATCTAAGTATATGTACAGGAGTTACCTTACTTACATAAGTGATACCCCCAGACTTAGAACATGCATGATATGTAGTATATGCTCCATAACACTTAATAGGGGTGTTTGTGTGTGTATGTGTTTCATGCCTAGGTGTGTGTGATAGAGGCATTTCTAAGACGTGTTGAGCCAGTGAGTGTCCCAAGCTATTGCTCAGTAACAACTAAAGGAAAATTCAGAAAAGATTCCTAGATATAGTTGGTTGCCAGATTAAGCAAATAAAAATACAGGACAACCAGTTACTTTTTTTTTCAGATGGGCAGCAAATTTGTTTAAGTGTATATCCCCAAAATATATGATACACTAAAATTTTTTTTGTTATTTATCCGAAATTAAAATTAAGCTGCATATCATCTATTTTTATCTGGCAGCCCTAACACAAAGAAAAAGAAGGTAAAACTCTCAGTTGTTAAAAGCAAAGTTATGTGTATTCAAATAATAATTATAATAGTAACGCCACAGTTAGCATAACTTTTATCCCTTTCCCCAGTTCTTTGTGGTATAGCCAGTTGTCTCATTTCAGTTTCTGGAAAAATGCCAGATTTTTTTCTTATGATAGGATATTTGTGATTTCATCTGTCTAGGAGGAACCCCCCCCCATCTCTAACATATCATCCTTAGACTCTTAACAGAGGCATCTCAGGCTCCTGGACACTTTCCTTGACCCAGAACCCCATTTCGTACTCCCCACCCCAGGTTTATTCTTATACTGTCTCAAACAATGGTATTTATTTCTTTCAAATCACTTACCGTATTTTGGGACTATAAATTAATACAATTACATACTCAGTATCCATCTCCTCTACTATATTGTAAACTCTTTTAACTTTATTTATTTATTTGTCAGAGAGAGAGAGAGAGTGTGCACAAGCAGGCAGAGGCGGAGAGAGAAGCAGACTCCCTGCTGAGCAAGGAGCACAATGCGGGGACTCCTTCCCAGGACCCTGGGATCATGACCTGAGCCGAAGGCATCGGCTTAACCGACTGAGCCACCAAGGCTCCAAATATTGCAAACTCTTTGAAAACTCTTTTTTTCTCTAATTTGTTGCTGTAGCATATAGCATACAGAGTCATTTAAAAAAATTTATCTTAGAGTTTTTTTTTGAGATTTAAAAAAAAATTATTTATTGGGAAAGGGAGTGCTCCCACAAGTGAGCATGAGCAAGGGGAGGGGTAGGGGGAGAGGGAATGGGAGAAGCAGATTCCTCGCCAAGCACTGAGCCCTATTGAGGGCCTCAGTCCCAGGACCCTGTGATCATGACCTGAGCCAAAGGCAGATGCTTAAATGATTGAGCCACTGAGGTACCCCCAGGGTCATGGTTTTAATATCAAACTGTTTGTACATTATTCTTCCAATGAAGGATGCTCAGTTTTGTGATTAAAAGCATAGTTCTGGTTACTTGGCATTTCTAGGACCTAATTAACTCCCTCCCCACCCCAGGTCATCATACTCTAATTTAGTGTACTCAGGATGAGTGTTTAAATTCTTTCAACCTCTTTGTGTTTTTTTTTTTCCCCCACTTTAAATTGGGGTTAACAACATTTCATAGTGCTGTTCTGAGGATTAAACAAAAGGTTTGCAAAACATTTTGTGTGGTCCCTGAATCTAGCAAGTGTTCAAGAAAAAGTAGCAAGGACAATAAAACAACAAACACTGAGAGGCAAATCTGTAATGGTTACAATTTAAAAGAGATTTTATTTCTGACTTTATTGCTAAAGGAAGGCTTTTAGACAAGATGAAATTTCTGCTAGGTCTTAAAGTAGTACATGGGGGCTCTGGGAGACAGCCCTTTTGGGAGGAGTTGTGTGATTATTTCAGGCCTTGCTCTAGAACTCAGAGGTAACACCTGAGCTTTCAGAGTCTCTCTAACCTAACAACTCAAAATATAGTCCATTTGCATTACCGGAGAACTTGTTAAAAAATGCAGAATCTTGGGTCCTGCATACCCTTAAACTAAAGGATCAAAATCTGGACCTTAACATGACTCCCAGGTGACTTGTGTTTACATTAATGTTTGAGGCAGTACTCTATGGACAGTGGTTGCCAAATGTGATTGCTGGACCAGCAACAGCAGTATATTTGGAAATATATAAGAAATGCAAATTTCCAGATCTACTGTATTGATCTACTCAGATGGTATAATAAAGTACCACCGACTGGGTGGTTTAAGCAAAAGCATTTTGTTGCTTGCATTTCTGGGGGCTAGAAAGTCCAAGATGCAGCTGCCAGCAAAGTAGACATTAGTGTGAGGCCTTTTGGTTGGCGGGTGGCTGCCATCCTTCAAGTGCTCACATAACTGGTCTTCTTTATGCTGTGTGGGGGAACTGTCTGGTATTTCTTTTCATAAGGGTCTTTATTCCCACATAATTCCACATCAGACTAAGTCCCACCCTCAGGAACACATTGAAATCTAATTACTTCCCAAAGACCCCAGCATCAAATACTGTCAAATTGTGAGTTAGGTCTTCAGCTCCTTAATTTAATTTGACCCACTCAATCTGTAAGACCTACCTAATCAAAAACCCTGAGGTAGGGTCGAGTTTGGGCCAGCAGTCATCTCCAGGCAATTCTGACGTGCTTTAATGATTAAGCCACTGCCTCAATACAGCAGTCACCTTTGTGTTTCCTTGGTGCTAATGCCCGGGGTTGAAGCATGGTGACTTTAAAGTACAGCCAAGTTTAAGAACCATTAATAAAAGATATTTTCTGCCCAGATATATAAAGTATATCCCAACAATACCATAGAGTTGTCTTGGGGCAGTAGTAGAAAATTATCTAGATAGTGACAATCAGTAGTCTGTCATCAAGTATTGATGAGTAGATACCATGTATCCTATGTAAAAAATAACTGCAATAGCCATGTCACCATGTCATCTGTTGGGAGGAGGAACCTCAAATATTTAGGACTCTCTACATATTTAGCATTCATGTTGCATGATTAATTTCTTATGTCTGAGTGAGAAATTCTATCATCCTTGTATTTGAAAGACTTGTTTTGACCTGTGGTATAATTGATTCCTTTCAAAAGCTATGCATTTTAGAAGCGAGTCCTGCTGAGTTTAAAGAAAAATGCATGTGGGATCACAATTGCCTGAGGTAATTTCTACCTTAGATGTAGTTTTGCCTCGTGGTTTTAAGAGTATACAAACAAAAATATCAAAGCTGATACCTTACACTTTTTTAATTGAAAATAAACTTCCAGTGCAGACTTTCCTATATGCCTCGGTTGCTCAAAGGCATTCATCTTTCTGATGTCAGCACTTAAAATCATAAAAATCACATAGATGTCTTTGATATAGGCATAAAATAGCAGCAGAACTAGTAAATGCTGAAGAGAAGTGGTCTACAGTCTATATTCGTGTTTTCATATATCATTCCTTCTTTCTGAGTTCTCAGAAAACAGTGAGAAGAGATATCTATCTGCTTCCTTTCCTGATAAGAAGGCAAAGCAAAGCATGGTTAACATTACAGAAATCTTCATTATGAAGATAATTCTTGTCATAAGAACCAGAGACTTTATAAGCATGTATTTTAGGAACAATCTTATTTTCCTTCCTCTCCCATCTCTTCTCCTAACTTGGGCTATTGGCATGTGTGATAGATAGGTGGAGTGTAAAGTGTTTTGAGGAACCCTGTTTGATATACACCAATGTCATATAACCAATATGAATCCTGCTGTGAGTGAATTATTTGTCTGCAAAGACCTCTTACTTTGTGGTTCCCATTTCATTTTGGATTTCCACTTGTGTTTGTTTAAAGTTACTGCCACCTCTGTGGTTGTGAATACATCTACATCTACATTGGCAGTCATATGTAGCCCAGCTAAAAGAAATATAGTGCCATCTCAGTACTTTAGTAAAGATCTGTGTTCTTACAAATAGGACCATCCAATTTCTAGCCACAACAATGAACACACTTGTTGTTGTAGAAACCACAAAAAAGCTTAGCTAACATACATTAAATTCAAACCCATTAACTGAACCTCACTAGATACAAACACTGTATTGGGTTTTATGTAGTTTCTGTTCTCAATATTAGATTCAATGTTAGATAAGAAGTTGGTCCATGAATTGATAAAGCAATTGCTGGGATAAGGCAGAAGAAGAGTTCATGTGAAAATCTTGGCTCTGGCACAACAATGATGTTGAGTAAGATAAATTCATCCAAGCTGACATGAAAGTGAGCCTAGTGCAAGATGCAGAAGACTGGGCATGGAGAAAGATGGGCAGAATGTATGGACTGAACTCTATGGCAAAAAATCAGCCTCAGGGGTTAGATTTTTATGTGCTTCCAGAAGTATCAGTTTGTTCTTGATGTCTGCTGGCTGGACTGCTTTCTCCTAATTCCAAACCTTTCAGACATTTGAGCCAACATTCAGGGTCCTGTTCTCGATATTTGTTCTGGGATGTCGTTATGTTATTTGGAAACAGTTTGATCCTTTTGGGTTACACTTCTATGATTTGTTAGGAGGATCTGGAGCAGTGCTCAGTTTAGGGCTAATTTTTCCATCTCTGGAGGTGAGAGTCCTTCCTGAATACTGTAACACTGGATGCATGAATCTTGCTGGTGGGAACCTGCAGTATTCCCAGCCCTGTATGACTGCTGGACACTATTCCCTCTAATCATTTGAGATGCTGTTTTCTCTAGCTTCATGTTGATTCCATGTGAGAGGAAATATGTCAGGATCAGTACTGTGATAAATACTTCAGAGGACGCTTTAGACTTCTGGGATTCTATTCCTGTGTAGGTCTTATTTGTCTGTTCTGTGAACTCTGGTCACCTTGTTTTCCTCCATGCTCAGCCATATCTCCTCAACTGAGAGAGTCAGTCTCCTGGCTCCACCTCATTACCTCCTCCCTGCAATGGCCTGGAAACTCACAGTAGCCAAGCTGGAGATGTTGGAGTATTTTACTCACTTCATTTGTTCTCCATCTATGATGGTTAATTTACTGTATTAACTTGACTGGGCCAAAAGATGCCCAGATATCTGACTAAACATTTTTTTTTTTTTCCTGGTGTGTCTGCGACAGTGTTTCTGGATGAATGAGCATGTAGAATTCTAGGTGGATTCAGCCTGATTGTCCTCCTCAATGTGAGTGGGCATGATCCAATCAATTGAGGGCCTGAATAGAACAAAAAGTAGAGGAAGGTTGAATTTAGTTTCTTCCAGTCTGACTGAGCTGATATATCAACCTCCTGCCCTTATTTCATGCTCCTGGTTCTCAAGCCTTGAGGCTTAAACAAGAATCTTCACCGTTGGCTCTAGGTCACTCAGGCCTTTGAATACTCCACCAGCTTTCCTGGGATTTAGGCATCAGATGATAGGGCTTCCTAGCTTCCATAATCATGTGAACCAATACCTTGAAATAAATTCTTTCTTTCTGTCTCTAGATAGATTGATTGATACAGCTATAGATTTAAATATAAGTAGATCTAAACCCTTACCTTCCTCTCCTGTTGGTTCTGTTTTTCTGGAGAACCCTGACTAATATGCTATCTCTCAGGGATGAATCACTGTTCTTTGTTGCCCAATAGTTAGTGTATTGAGAACTGTTTATGTGTTTCGTCTGGTGATTTTTAATTTATTTAAAAGTTTTCTTTCAGGTAGAATGTAACTCAACCCTAGCTTTTTCATTTGGCCAAAACCAGAAATCTTATACATGAACATGTAGATCATTTCCAATATTTTACTTTTACAAATAATTCCACAGTGAGTACTCTTGCGAATACATTGTTTTATGTTAG
The DNA here is from genome assembly GCF_902655055.1 of Lutra lutra. Lineage (NCBI taxonomy): Eukaryota > Metazoa > Chordata > Mammalia > Carnivora > Mustelidae > Lutra > Lutra lutra. The sequence continues at coordinate 125,903,403 of NC_062283.1, read as the reverse complement.
TAGAGCATATCTTCATTGTAAATTTTTAGATGTGGGATTGCTGGGCTAAAGGTAAATGGTTATCTAGTTTTGTTAGCTACGGCTAAAGTCTCTTCCATTAAATTGAACCAATTTGTAATCCTGTGTTTGAGATTGCTTATTTTCCTGCAGCTTCACAAATGAAGTATATTGTTAAACTTTTGAAAGTTTGCCAATATGGGAGGAAACATTGTATCTCAGAGTTGTTTTAGTTTGTATTTCTTTATTTTCCCTCAAGTTGAACAACTGTTCACATGTTTCAGATTCATTTGTAAATAATTCTTTTGTCAGGGTTTTCTACCTACTCCAGTCAGTATATATTTCCATATGGGGACTTCAAAATCAAGTTATCAACATGTAATAATAAAAATCAACATATAATAATAACAATAATAATAACAACAACAACAACAATAAAAAAAAATTCCCTGGAGTTTTATTAGAATCACAATATATCGTTTGAACTTCACTTACTTTTAAGGCATTGCTAGACATCCAGGTGAAAAGTGAAAACAAAACAAAAAACAAATCTCTGCCTCACTCACCTTGATATTTTACTGTATCCATTGTATTTGTTTCTGGGGCATACTTACACATTTTAATTTTTTTTTTTAAAGATTTTATTTATTTATCTGACAGAGAGAAATCACAAGTAGGCAGAGAGGCAGGCAGAGAGAGAGGAGGAAGCAGGCTCCCTGCTGAGCAGAAAGCCCGATGTGGGGCTTGAACCCAGGACCTGGGATCATGACCTGAGCCAAAGGCAGCGGCTTAACCCACTGAGCCACCCAGGCGCCCCCACATTTTAATTTTTATCAAAACCTACATTTTATTGCAATACAGATCCATTTTCTCTACCTATATTTTTATGCAATAAAGAACTAGGTAATCTGTATAATTTAATAGTTTGCCAATGACTATACAAAGGACCAACATAATAAAACAGTAAGTATAAAGTGTTGAATTCCTTTTAGTATTGAAAATGAATGGGCTTATTACCTGCTCTTTTACTGCCCTGATATTCCTAAAAGGGAATGCATGTTGAGAAGAATGTAAAAAACGAAAAAAAATTGCTTACCAAATCTGCCCCTCCTAACCCCCAAAGCAAAAATAGTTTAAGCTAATCAATATTAGTAGGAGACTTGCATTCATAAAATAGTGTTTTCTTGTTGCATTTCTGAAGTTGGAATGGTAGTTAAGTTGATGTCAAAAGAAACTTGACATTCTCAAGATAGATGAATAAGTTCTGATGTAGTTGTTATTACTTATACTTGTGAGAACTGAACCAAAACTTTGATTTTACCTTGACATTATACTGTCTGTCTGAAGAATGCTGAGGACTTCCAGATTGACAGCATGGATTATGAAAAGAGTGTTGTTCTGTTGCTGTGTTTAACTGCAGAACACTAAATGCAAAATGGGACTCTTGGTGGGAAGGCTTGTTTGTGTAAGATCACAATTACACTTTTTTTTTTAAGGGAACAGGGACATACATCTTATAGAGATAAATTATGCCTTTGAGCTAATTTTTTAAAGTATCATATTAAATGAGATCTTGGATTCAAGGATATATGCTACATAATTCACAAAAATAATTAGAGAGCACTTTCTAAATGTCAGGCATTTATTAAGCTACCATTCCAATGGGTTTTGTCTATACATCAGTGAGAAGTCAGAATATAACAAAACTGAAGTGTGTAGTTATGCCCAAGAGGAAAAAAATACATGAGTACACTAAACTATTCAAGTGAGGCAAAGACTTTAAGACAAACAACTATTCAGTTTGTATTTCTCAAAGCCTTAAAAATCAATTTCAAATAAGATAATCAGGAACATAATAGAATTTTAAAATTATCCCAGATTTAAAGTAACCTGAAGTGCGATTTGTGTTCTTTTCCGGTTAATGTTAGCTTCAAATGGTAGGTTTGATTTAGTGCCACGTAGTGTGCTGAGGTAAAAGGGGCCTGTTTCTAAGGTGAGGAGTAATTGGAGAAAATAGCAGTGCTATAGATGAAAACCAGGACAAAAATGACTACCCTGGAGAGGGATTAACAAACAAATCACATCTGAACAGGACCGTAGAAAACCAGTATATTTCTGTGCTGGGGTTGAGAACTAAAAGTGGTTCAATAGGAAATAGGGAAATAGGGCAGGGGTCCAGTTTTAAAAGCACAGAGTGAAATGGTAATCGTATTAGACACAGAGCCACCTATTTTCAGACTTCCACCTAAAATATAGTAAGAACAGGGTTCAGCCACCAAGAAGTAAAGCTGAAAGGAACACCAAGCCCTCCTGTGAATTACATGGCAAGTGTCATTACCCTGGGGAGCATAGAGAACCCAACGGCTCGGAAAGTCTGAACAGAATTGGACCAGGTAAGCAGATTTGCTGTCTCACAGCAGTATTGGGAAACTGTCCATGGACCATGTCTCAGGAGGAGTGGGCATTTCCAGACTTAGTCTTGGATCATTAAAAATCATTTCAAATCCCTCTTGGTAAATATAATTCCTGAACTGTTTCTTAGTGAGACTGGGATTCTTAGTGAAATAAGGTATTCCAGGAGAGCAAAAGGGATTATTTTTGATGAATGTGAGGTGGTATTCAGGCAAATATACATGGGAATAAACTAATAGACTATTTATCAGGAAGTAGCAATATTTTAAATAGCAGAACTAGCCTTTTTACTAATATCTTCATTAGTATTTCTAAAAGTTCTTCAGGTAAAAATACTGAGTAATAATTATAAGGAGAAGTGGAAAAAATGAACATCATACCATTTGGCATCTTTATTTCATAGTATTTATATTATAGAAATGGATCAGACTTAAGGATATCTAGAGGGGAGGTCTTAGCTTTATTCAGGTATTGACACTGAAGAATACTTTAAGCATATCAATTATATTCTTAGAACATTTTTACATAAAAACCAACTTCAAAAATTGTTCAGAACTATCACTTTAATCAGAAGAAACAGACATCTGTTCCCCATGGCCCTCTCTGCTACTGGGTGAAAGAGAAAAAGAAATTTTACATACAGTTCAGTTATACATTATGAGCCCCCTACATTAACAACAACAACAACAAAAAGACTTGACCATCTGTCACCAAATATATTTTAATTTGGGGAGCCATATTCTTTTTTAGTACATTAGAGGCACTGTTACAGATGACAACTCTCAGGTTGCTAAGAAATAATTAGATATTCCAAAAGACAATTATTATTTTAAGTTGATTTTGGAGAATATTATTGATTCTCATTTTGGTTTACAATTTAAGAAATAAAAGAGGCTCAATCTACTTTAAATACTTCATTAAGGACAGTTTTTATAGGGGAGGGATATTCTCCCAGTTTATAGATATTTTAAAAATAAAAAGCTTGTATGGTTTGGATTCCAGCACAAGCGACGCTATTAATTTTTGTTAATTATGTATGGCCTGGTTCAACTCATGGGAAAGGAAAAGCCCAGAATTTTATGATTCAGTCTTCTTTTTCAATAATCTCATGTGGAGATAATCTATCTGAATCAAATTCAATGTAGTTCAACTATTCCATTAATTTAACTCAATAAGCACTTACTCTGTGCAGAGCACTCTGCTGAAAATCAAATAGCTGATTGCATTCAAGCAATGACTTATAGTGATATAAATAATCAAGAAACTCATTTACTTTTTGGGAAGCTGAGTTTAATAGACCAGTAAAATGGTCACCCACCACTCTCTTAGGTGGATATGTATTTAATGAAAAAAAAACAATAAAAATTTGTTGTGACCTTTTACAATTTTCATGATTTGATTTAGGAATTTGTTTCTTTATTAATATGATCATTTAGTTCTTCATAAAACATTCAACATGAATACATTAAGCATTTATTATTATCCACGAAGAGGACCAGGCATTGAGTATCCAAGTTAAAGCCTATTCTCTGAGCAGCTCATGACCTGAAATAGGAAAAAACACAGAAATCGTGTGTGAGAATTATTCTTTTTTCGGTTTTGGAGATAGGAATCATGAAGAGCTTTTTAGAAGAATGGGCATTCTAAATGAAGGCTTGATTAGTGATGCATTCGACAGACTAAGCACACTACCTTTCATTTGCATTTCCATCTTTTAAGAAGCTTAACTGTGAGCAGTTATCCAAGCCTATCACTTCTGTCTAGTGATTCATTGTATATAGTTTTCCTGCTTATAACACGTGATCCCATTATGTTGGACACAGGTGGTTAGACTAGAAATGGATAACTAAACCAAAATTGGCCTTCTATCAACTAGGGGCAGCATCCTATTGAGTGGCCTTATATGAGTTCCCTAAAGAGATAGTCTGCTGGGTAAGACCTTGCCAAGCAATTATAATCTGTCTCTTGAGATGTGTCATTCATCCATTCACTCACTCATTTATACTTTGAACAAATAATTATCATATGTACTAATTACTGGCATATGGAGATGAATATGACAGATATGGTCTCTGCCTTTTTGGAACATGCAGTCATATCCTGTGACTCAGACAAATAAGCAAGTGACAACTTGGGGAATGTATTATAGTACATTTATTATAGAGTGTGTTCTGGAGTACATAGGACTTGCACTTTAATGCACCAGTCTGGACTTAGGTGCTCGTGGGGATGCTCGGGGGTGTATTATAGTAGAAATAGCATCCAATACCAGGTTAAGAAGGAGGTAATCAGGTGATAGATCAGACATTCTATTTCAGGTATCTTGCTTGGAAACGAGGGGTGGGGAAATTGTTTCTATAATTTGCAGAAAGAGAGTAGGTGGTTGCTGCTGAAGCACAGAATAAAAATAGGGTAGGGTGCCTGGGTGGCTCAGTAGGTTGAGCCTCTGCCTTTGGCTCAGGTCATGGTCTCGGGGTCCTGGGATCGAGGCCCGTGTCAGGCTCTCTGCTCAGCGGGGAGCCTGCTTACCCATCTCTCCCTGCCTGCCTCTCTGCCTACTTGTGATTTCTCTGTCAAATAAATAAATAAATAATTCTAAAAAAAATAATGGGGTAGAGAGAAAGATAAGAAATAATTCTGAAATAGTAAGGAGTACTATTTAAAGAAGGGCCATGAGTAGTAGTATGGACATTTATTTAGACATTATCCAGAGGATAAGGGGGAGCAGTTAAGCATCTTAAGAGAGAGAGTGTGATGGAATTAGATTTTCATTTTTAAAATGGTGTTTGGGCTATGGCTCCAGATATAATTTGAAGCATCAGACAAAATGTAGTAGTTTGGTGTAATTTAGGTAATTTAGAAAAAAATATGGTGGCCTGAACTGGGATAATTAGCATAAAATAAATTGATGCAGTGCTATTCACGAGATAGAGCCTGTGGTGGTTGATTAGATGAGGGTTAAGGATGAAAAAGAAAAGCCAAAGATTATGACTGATTTTCAATTTGGAGCAATTTGGTAGGTAGTAAGAATTACAGAAAATATCATTCAAATGGGGTGGAGGGAGACTTCAGTTTGGAGCTTACTGATTTCATGTTGGAGGGCTACTAAGTGGGGCTATCTGGAAGAAAGGTGGGTGCAAAGCTAGGGAGTTCTGTTAGGGGATCAGGTCTCATAATTTCTCTTTGGGAATCATCAGTATATAATTAATTGAAGGAATGCATTTGGATGAGATCACTAAAAAAAAAAAAAAAAGGCTCTGGAGTGAAAAGCAAGACCAAATGCTGAAACTGAAGAGGAAGATGGTCAGAGTCATATTTTTCTTAGGACAGAAGAAAGTCTGGATGGTAACTAGGAAGGAATTCTAATTAGCAAAACAGATTGCTTCTGAGGCTAAAAACAATAAATTAGCGGCATTAATTTACATGGTTGTGTGATTTTCTGGAAAGAACATATGTTTTGATTCCAGTTTTTGATGTTTCTGGCCTAAAACAACAGAAGTGCAAAGATAAGGGAGTTGGATTTGGATTTGGAGTTGGAGTTGAATTTGGGAAAGAGCATTCCAAAGGGATGAGTTATACAACTATGTAGGTAAGGAGGAGAAGCAGTCAGATTATTGGTAGATTAGTAAAGGTTACTGGTATAGGCTATTAGTAAAGGTTATTAGTAAAGTCATTTGTAGGTCATAGAAGTAAAAGGGATAATGTCTTGAATAACTGGAGTTTGAACAACAGATATGGTGATAAAACGATGTGAAAGTCCTATAATGGTAAGGGAATAAGATATTTTGATTTAATATTTCGGAGATAAAACAGTCCTGGATTTTAATTAAAAATTTTCTGTGGCACTATGATAGGTAGGTAAAATACACTGGACATGAGGTTTTTTAGAGATAAGGAGATCAAGGATACAAGGAGGAATACAACGAGACTGGCTATTCCCGTGGGCATTGGAGTCATTAAGTATTATTGCAGGTGTGAGCATAGAGAGAACATACCCTGGTCTGTCAGTCTTCATGAAGGTTGAGACAAGGCAGTGTGGTACAGCTGAAAGACAAGGGCTTCTAAGGATGTTTCTCTCTCTCTTTTTCTTCTTTTTTGGAGAGAGCATGTAGGTACTGGGAGAGGGTACACAAAGAAAAGAGGGAGAGAGAATCTTTTTTTTTTTTTTTTAAAGATTTTATTTATTTATTTGACAGAGAGAAATCACAAGTAAGCAGAGAGGTAGGCAGAGAGAGAGGAGGAAGCAGGCTCCCTGCTGAGCAGAGAGCCCGATGCGGGGCTCGATCCCAGGACCTGGGATCATGACCCGAGCCGAAAGCAGCGGCTTAACCCACTGAACCACCCAGGCGCCCCATGGGAGAGAGAATCTTAAGCAGGCTTCATGCTCAGTGGGAGCCCAAGTCAGGGCTCAATCCCAGGCCTGTGAGATCACGACCTGAGTCAAAACCAATCGTCAGATGCTTAACCGACTGAGCCACCCAGGTGTCCCAAGATGTCTCTTTTTAATATAAGAATATGGAGAGGTAATGGCGAGAGATGGTGCTGGAGAAAAAAAAAATGATGCTGATGTTAATCTCACCTCGTAATCCTGAATTTAGTGAGCTGCAGAACTTTCTGTTCTGTGGCTATGGAGGAACTGGGATCACTTACAGCTTGGTGGCGAACAAACACTTGGTGAAGACTGTGGTAACAAAGGGAGTTTCCATCATGACATAAAACTGAAAGAACCTAGTAGAATATATGGCGAATAAAGAAGATTATTTGGAGAAGAGGAAGAAGTGAGTGGTATGTATAATAATAATGACAAAGAAAGCATCAGGATTGTTTATCTCTTGGTACTGATCAATTAGAAAACTATAGGTGGGCAGCATGGTGTGTTACGCTGGTCAGAAGGTTGCCACGAGGATCAGTGTAGCTATTGCCAAGGAGAGTTAGGGGCTCTCAGTCTTTCTGGAGTTGCCTATAGCTTTGATTGATCAGCTTCTGATGGACTCCTTTCAGGTTGGGTAGTAACTGCAGCTCTCTAACAAGGGTTATGTATGATTAAGATCTCTCATTAGAAGACAGTGTAAAGGTGCACCTGGGTGGCTCAGTGGGTTAAAGCCTCTGCATTCAGCTCAGGTCATGATCCCAGGGTCCTGGGATCAAGGTCCGCATCGGGCTCTCTGCTCAGCAGGGAGTCTGCTTCCCTTCCTCTCTCTCTGCCTGCCTCTCTGCCGGCTTGTGATCTCTGTCAAATAAATAAATAAAATCTTAAAAAGAAGAAGAAGAAGAAGAAGAAGAAAAATTAGATAATGTAGAGGCCTGATCTGTATGTAGCCTGGTGAGCAGGGCCCATGTTTTATTTGTATGTGTCTGAGCATGATGATGAGAGCTGACCTGGGATAGATGGAGAGTACCACAGGTGTTAATCTGCTGGTGAGAGATTTTTGTGAAGCCTGAGGCTATGAGCTGTGTAACTACTTTTCGTGACCTCAAGTGTACTGTTTTCCTGATGCTCATAAAATGTAGGATCTGGATAAAAACAAATTTTGGGGGGGTGTTCATGTGATTTTCCTTATGACACTTTCATAGGGATTTTAGCCTTAACTGAGTTAGTTTATTTCAGTCCCGTTGCAATGCCTAGCCAGGTATTGGAGCTACTGGATAAAATTTGGATAATAAATATTCTAACTGAGCCTATTTAGTGACATACAAGGGCACTAGAACGTGTGAACAGTGTGTTAGAGGAAAAAAAAAGCACGCTATGTTTTCTGTGGAGTTCTTAGAAAATTCCTTATCTTCTTACTTCATGACAATTATTGGATATTATTTAGGGTTTTATATTCTAGTGTTTAGCCTTATTAGGATTCCAAAATGTTCTCTGCATCATGCAGTAGACAAATAGTTTGAGTATTTTTATAAAATAATTGATTAACCAGGGACTACTGATCTAAAATATTAACTCTTCTACTACAGTGTCTACTGTACATTCCTTTAGGCCTTATGTCTTATACTTTTTAATGTGCTTTACTTAAAAAAATCAAGAACTACCTCTGATTAATTATGAATTCTGATACCCTCAATGTGTCTATAAAGTTCAAATTCTGGCACATTTGTTCTTATGTCTCATAATTTCCCACTACCTCAAAATAGGTTATACCTGCTAAGTGATCTGAATTGTATTGGAATTAATTATTTTAGAAGGCAGACAGAAAGATTTACTGTTCTTCAATCTGGGTTGTATTTGGCCAAGAATTCACATCATATCCTAACCAGAAGCCAGTTTTTGTTTGTCTTTGTTTTTTATCCTTTGTGGGAGGAAGGCAGAGCCAAATTTCTCTGTCTCTCTCTCTCTCTCGTCTTTATCGTTCAGGGAGAAAAAGCTATTACCATTCTTTAAGTCCTGGAACCACTGGACTGAAGTGGTGATTCATCCTTTTGTCTCTTGGCTTTGCTATGCTCTTTTGTATGGCTTTGTAAACATCCAGCTTTCAATAATCATATATGTTATATATAAGATTATATATAAGATCTAAATAATATGTAAGAGCAGCTCTTCATGAAAATGTACTTAATTAAATGTAGCTTTTAATCTTCCCAAATTCTTTGTATGGTATTTATAAACTGAAGACTCTTTTATCAATTATTATAAATATTAATAATAAGAATCTATTCCATAAATAACTTGCTATTTGGAAATAACAATGAATGTATTTTTCTTAAGGACACAGCAATTATGTTATAATTTTTAAAGTCTTGTTTCAGCTATAAGGAAAAATATTTTTGGTTATAACCTTCCTTTGACTTAATAGAATGTAATTTTCTCCTCAGTGTTAAGTTTTAGTAAGATCCAATGTTAAATAGTACATTTTGACTAAATGAGAATACAAGAGAAAATTGACCTTATCTAAAACAATTATTCAAGTAAAGCAATGTCTAATTATACTTTGGTTGTAGGTATCCATCTGTAGAACCCCTATTCAAAGTCAATTATAATATGCATATGTATCTTTGCCTGTTTTGTAATTAGATTACCAAAATAGCATGGAATTAACCAAATGTGTATTTTCTCAAACTCTAATAAGAACTGTAATTTGAAGCCATATTTTTTATTACATGAGGGTTAAATATTTTAAGCGTGAAAAATAGTTTTACTAATTTTACTAATATTATTTTTTATAATTCATTATAAAGATTTTTTATAAAATGTATTTGTATTCAAATGAACTTCATCTTTTTTCCCTCCCTTTCCATCTTTTAATGGTAATACTGTACTTCTGGTGCCCATCTCTGAGCTTTTTATCATAGCAAGGTTGGGATTACACCAAGGTAAAGGATAAACCTTCCATATTCGGTCATAAAATACTCAGAGTGGTCTAATTTCTGTATATAAAATGTCTATATAAATATACTCTCAGAAATTATACCTATGTCCAGAATGGTTACCACTTAAATACTTGTTTTAAAAAACTTTTACTTTAAAAACATGGAAAAAAATCACATGTGGTTCCACTATTTAAGAATTTATAGATAGTGAAAATAGATCATCTCAGTCCTCACCCATGTTGTCAGGGGGGCCTGACAACCACCCATACTATCAGAGTAAACACAGTTAAAAATTGGAAGTACATCATAGACTAAAACTTTTGTTGGCATCGGTTGTCTCCTGTACGTGGAAATAATAACTGGGGTCCAAAGAGCCCTGGAACTAACAGTTGCTAGAGTCATACTGTTATGTTTATAGTTTATAGATGAGTAGCTTAAGCAGGTTTAGAGTAAGGCACTTGAATACTTTAAAAAGCCTATAATATGTAGATAAGTGGAATAAATGGATGGAGTCCACAGTTAAGAGTCTTAATTTGTTCAGCTGTGGTATTTATTTCCATCTTAACTTTTTTTTTTTTCCTTTTTTTCAGTTGACCCTTGATTATTTAACTCCTATCTATTCTACTCTACTACATACAGCCCCTTTGGTGCGGTTGTGCTCATTTTATTGCTGCTCTGGCCGTCAGTTCTTTCTTTCTTCAAGATACAGTATTTCCTAACTGGATATCTCCCTAGTGTGTACTGGACAGAATGCCTGCCACTATCTCAGGCCATGCTCTTTATCTAGAAGTTCCCATTGTTGGTTTTCAAACTTCATACACAGTGGGCAAGGAGAGACCAAAGAAAGAAGACCTCTCCAGATTGGTAGATGGCATATTTAATAAGCAAGGAAATTTATGTACCAGACTTATCCTAGGCAGCTGAAAGATGAGTAGATTTCTGCATTTACCCCCCCAAATATTAAAAGTTTAGATACCTCAACTGGGTGCAGTTATATATACCATTTAGATAGTCTCAGCACCGCATTTCTGTCTCCAGACTATATCCTTGGGGCAGGTCTGTGAGTAGGGAAGGTAAGCAGATTGTATCTTCAAATATGAGGGAGGGATGATGAGCCTCCAGTTGCCAGGCTCCCCCTGACAGGTCAGCCAGTAGTTACATCTGCTCAATGACTTCACTCAACATTCCATCTCTTGTGACCAGCTCTTAGACTCTCGCATGCCCCCTTCTTTTACCATGTGCCCTGAGAGGTCAGCAGGGGGTTTCATAAGCATGGAGGGGGCTCATTTGGTTGCCATCTTGGCTACTTTATAAGTAGATGCCACAGCAACGATATAGGCACATGCAAGAGAAAACACAGGTTATGACAACAATTCCCCAAATCAGTGACACCTTTTTTCCACCTTCACCACAATCTTCATGCTCTGAACATTGAGTTATTAAAGGCCCCTAGGCTGAGGATCAGATCACCCAGGGTATTCACTTATGTCCTTGTACAGTTTAATAAAGACGATATATTAAAGCAGACTCAAATATGAACATACAATATCCTATTTGGGTAACAGCACAGATACCTTCTTGTGAGATAGTCATAATGTCCAACTTTGGAGGACACTTTTCTCATTAGAGACAATTCAGTGTCCGATAAGGGCAGGCTTTGTTGGCTGTCATTCAAGTCTTGCTGGGTAAACTTAATAAGGGCTGTAAAGTCCTCTAGGCCAACTGAGGGAATAGAGATGGTAGCCAAATGATCATACCAGTGGGAAACAGAACATGCTCACCTGATCTTGAGGTGAGAAAGGTTGGCAGCTTTAGGGACGTGACCTGGTGGCATGTACTATACCTGTTGGCTATACATGGAGAGGGAGCATTGTCAGACATAAGAAGTGGTGGGATAAGCCAGATCAGAACCCCTACATTCTCCACTCTTTTAATGATATGTGTTCCATTCTAGGTGTGATGTATTTCAGCAGGTGCAGTTTGCAGCAGAACAATGGGATCCAAGTAAAGATTGAATAGTTACCCCTTACCCAGGGATGCAGAGTAACTCACTCATCCGGGGAAGGGGGCAGGAAATGACCCATTGCAACTTCCAGTGGATAGCTCCTTTCCTAGGTGTGATGGGGCTTGGCATTCTCAGCTATATAGCACCTTGATCCACAATGAGAGTCTGGGAAATGGCCGTTTCCAAGTGACTTCCATCCCTTTATAATATTAGGTGCCTCAGCCGAGGTCCTCGGTCTGGGATATGTGGCAATAGGTCCTACTGGTTAATCACCAAAATGTATTAAGACCTGGGAGAGTACTGGCCAAGTTGGTTTTACCTGTTAGTAATTTAATCTGCTGCTTTAATATCCCATTCTTCCTCTCTACCCAACCCTGCAAGCCTGCAGGTTTTAGAGGAGATGGAACCTCTATTCAATGTCATGTTCTTTTGCCCAGTCTTGCATATCATGATCTTTGAAGTGTGACCCCAATGTATATTTGCTGAGGGTATTCACACATGGTCCTGAGCTTCTCTAATCCCCTAATGCTGGCAGCCTTGTCTGTGTGTCAAAAAGGGGAAGCTTGGGTTAGGCCAGATATGTTGCCCATACAAACCAGGACATATTCACAACCCTAACCCAGAGGGCAGGGGCCTATTTGCCAATCCCTTATCGGTTGGGAACTCTTGTAGGTGGCCTCAGACAACTTCAGCAGTTGTGTTGGATGCTAGTTAAAACTCCCAGGTGCCCCAAGTAGTCAAAGATCTGATAAAGACAGAACACAGAATCTTTTCTAGGTGATTACATTAAAGGCAAAGGAAAACATTTGTTTACAATTTCTTATTAAGAGCAGACCAAAAATCACGGGAACTGGGTGGCTCAGTTGGTTAAGCACTTGCCTTTGGCTTGGATAATGTTCCTAGGGCTCAGGGATCTAGGCGCACAGTGGGTTCCCTGCTCAGTGGCAAGCCTGCTTCCCCCTCTCCCTTTACCTGTGCCCCTGCTTGTGCTCTCTCTCTCTCTTTCTCTCTAAAAAATAATAAAATCTTTAAGACAAAAAAGAACAACCAAAAATCTAAGAAAATTTTGTGCTTTTAACAGAGAGAAAACCAAATTCTAATTTTATACCAGTACACTCTTTGTGTAGAAGCCACTTTTGGGCAAACAGGCTTGAGCGATGGAACATAGACAAGGCCCACAGCGACCCCCTGACTGAATACAAAAAAGGCCTAACAGGGGACCCATCTCAAAATATCCATTGATCCTGACTGATCCAATGGGCTATGTACAATTAGACACAGTTACTAAAAAAGGAAGCATTCCATAGTTGCCAAATCTCATCTTCCCCTTTTAAAAATGGGCTGCCACTCACTGCCTTCTTGCAGATAACCTCTCTTTTGCAGTGCAGCCTGATGCTCCCTTGTAGTCCACACCCACTGCCTTAGGGCAGACAGCCTCTTCTCTGTGGTCAAGCCCTCCACTCCCTTGCAGTATATTGAGTCAACTTCTATTGCCTCCTCCACACTGCCTCAGGTGAATTCTTTTACCTCCAGCACCACTGATTTCTATCCAATCGTTGCCCTGTATTTGGAGGCCCCCTCTGATGGAGTCACTGCACTCTCTTAACATTAAAACTTTTTTCTTTTTAGCTTAAATCCATTCCAATCTTAGTTTGACTACACGTGAAATTCCTTTTCCATAAATCCTCTGTAACTTTCTATATCCACTTAGTTTTTGTCCTGTCTTTTTTCTTTCTTCATGGAACAATCATTTTGTTTTATGATGAAATTATTTTTTTCTTTACCAATAAAAAACAACAAAAAACCCCAAACAAAAATAAAAACAAAAAACCAAAAATCCCTCCTATCCTTCATATCTTTCCTTATCCAAAAGAACCTTCACACATTGTATTTTTTACCTATTTTTCATATATGCTCATTTTCTTTCACCCTTCTTATTTCTGGTAGTTGTGTAAACAAAACAAAACAAAACAAAAACCTTATCCTTTTTACAAATCAGTTTTGGCTGTGTCCCCTGGAGGTAGAAAAACATCTCATACATACAGCATATGACTGCCACAAACAGAGAACCCCATAGCTTTATTTCCCATACTTTAGCCATAAATCAGGACCCCACTCTTATGGCTAAAACTTTGTATGGGAATTTGTGATCTTACGAAGGCTGAGGACTAGAATTTTTTTAAAGATTTTATTTATTAGAGAGAGAGAGAAAGAAAGAGAGCACAGTCAGTGAGAGAGGCAGAGGGAGAGGGACAAGCTGACTCCCCACAGAGCAGGCAGCCTGACTTGGGGCTGAATCCCAGGACCCCAAGGTCTTGAGGGAAGACTTAACCAACTGTACCCCTGTGGACTAGCTTTTTGAGCAATAGTCTGAATTTTAAAAAGCTCCCCCCCTCCCCTTTCCTTCTTCAGTCTCTGTGATCAGTGTTTTGGTTATCTCCTGGTGTGTTTACATTTCAAACACTTGTTAAGGTTTACAACTTCAAGGGGCAGAGAAAGAATAAGATTTCCCTTAAGCATTTGGGGGGATAATTGCTATTTAAAATTTTCCTTTGTATGAGGGATCATACAGCTTGGGGTATTTCAGCTTTCTCCTCATTAATAACCATATCCTCCTCTTCATTCTCAGTCTTCTAGAGACTCTATCTTTTAGCATCCCAACTGGGCTTTGTCACAACTGCTTGGATCTTAATCTGTGGCAGTTTGTGCCCTCCCAGTTTTGCAAAACAGCATGCTAAATTCTCCCAATTTATTATCCTGCTCTCCCAACTTGTCTGCCAGCCCCAAAGCTAGCACAACAGTGGACAACTGCATGCCTTTCTCTAAGTTTATCTCTTCTTCCAACCTTTTTTCTTTTTTGAGAGGGAGGCAAAGAGGGGCAGAGCTAGAGGAAGAACAAGAGAATCATGAGCAGGCTCCATCTTCAGCCTGATGTGGGGCTCGATGCCATGACCCTGAGATCATGATCTGAGCTGAAATCAAGAGTTGAATACTTAACCAATGGAGCCACCCAGGCTCCCTTCTTTTTCCAACTTTTTGAGTCAAGCTTCAGCCTCTAGTTGGGCATCAGTGTTGAGTGGACTGCACACAGCAGGAGCCAGCCCACTGAAGCAACAATTCCTTTCTTTTCTCTGTCACAGTGCACTGTGCACATTCCCTCAAACAAGCATGTGGAAATAGCCAGCGTTTTCCAAGTCTCCTCATACTGACATGAAGTCCACTAGCATCTAATGTAAGGACGACCCGCCTCACCACATAGACATTGATGGCTAATTTGAGATTTCTCCTGTGGATGCCTTGTTCCCAAGGCCCATTTCTCTGGTCTCCTCCCTGACTCACCAATTGTTGGTGGGCAAGCTGGTCCTGTACAAAAGGCAAGGGGAAACCAAAGGAAGAGGTAGAGCACTCCAGATTGATGGGGGCAGGTTTAATAAGCAAGGACACTTTCTTTTGAGGCTTGTCTTGGGCAGCTATAAGATGAGTAGATTTTTGTTACCCCCCTGCCAAATCTTAAAAGTTTATATGAAGGCCTTAATTGGGTTCAGTCACATATATTACCCAGATGGTCTTAATACTTCATTTCTAACTCATGGCTACATCTCTGGAGTGGCATCTGAGAACAGAGAAGGCAAGTGGAGCGCATATTCCAAGGATAAGGCAGAGGGTGGGAAGGCTCCAGTTGCTCAAGTTCAACTCAAGGGTCAACCACTGATCCTATCATCTTGATGACTTCCTCAACATCCACCCAGAGTCCACTTTAAGGGATTTCTTCCACATAACAACATACTTGTGATTCCTAAGTTTTGATTGAGGAGTTGGCATCTGCCTCCAATAGCCTATCTGTTGGACAATACTTTATAAGGTACTGCCTGAAGTGGAAGATTGGGACTCACTGGATCATCAGACCTCCACTTCCATAAAGCTGAGCGGGATAAACAAGACTATCATGTTATTAATGAGAAAGCAAAAAGGCAAAACAAAACAAAAACCCACACTTTCAAAATAGTTGAGATGTATAAAGACAGTTCTAAAGTGAAATTCATCGGACTGCTATTGCTGAAGGATTACAAGGTAACCTAGTGGTCAGACTTCTCAGTTCTAGGTACAGTCAGACCATCCTACCTACAGGCTGTTTTCTGTCCTTTGATTTCTACTTGACCTCTCTAGGGTTTTTGTGAGAACAGGCTAAGACATTTCTACCAGCCTTTCATTACCGGATGAAAACTAGATGACTCTTTTCTTGAAACCAAAAAAGAATATAATACTCCTAACTCACCTAGTAATTGGTCCTTTCAACTTGGTCTCTGGATAACTTGTATGGAGTGGAAAAAGTATATACATTAACTCTGCCTTTCAACACTGTACTCCTATTGTGTCTACCTCAGGATCTAATCAACAAGAAAGGGCTTCAGGGTTTCAATAGGTTGTATTCTGTGTAAAATAAAAATATATTTTGTTGGGTGCCTCGGCGGCTTAGTTGGTTAAGTGTCTGCCTTTGGTTCATGTCATGATCCCAGGGTCTGGGATCCAGCCCCACATCAGGCTCCCTGCTTGGCAGGGAGCCTACTTTTCCCTCTGCCTCTGTCTGTCACTCCCCCTGCTTATGCTCGCTCTTTCTCTGACAAATAAATAAAATCTTAAAAAAAATACATGCCATGTGATTTAAAAATCATAATCTACATTCTAAAATTCTCTGTTACTGTGAATGTTTCCAGGTGTGCCAGAGGAAGGCTAACAGTTGCATTGTGTATTGCATTCAGATTTGTGATTTAGTGTTGTTACTTCTGAAATTTAGTTTTATCTTAAAAGTCAGTCTTGGAGATAAAGAGCTTAATAATGTATTATAAAGATCTTGGCTTAATAGAAAACGTGAGGTAAATTTTGGCTGTCAGATAAGTAACCTAAAATCTCTAGCTACAAAAGGATTTCAGATTTTGAGTAATCTGTCTAGACAAGGATAATTATAGAAAGTGACTGTTACTTTTCTAATGTTAGGTTTGAAATTTGATAACTAAAAGTGAATATTATTTATTCAGATACACTATTTCAAGTAATATACTTCACCAAGAGGCATGGTTTCACATTCCTTTATCTGACTGCCTTGTGAATATTTTCCTTTTTTAAAATTTTTTTATTTTGTAGGATTTTCTTTTTTCTTTTTTAAGATTTTATTTATTTATTTGATAGACACAGATCACAAGTAGGCAGAGAAGCAGGCAGAGAGAGAGGAAGAAGCAGGCTCCCCGCTGAGCAGAGAGCCCAATGTGGGGCTTGATCCCAGGACTCTGAGATCATGACCTGAGCTGAAGGCAGTGGCTTAACCCACTGAGCCACCCAGGCATCCCTTATTTTGTGGGATTTTCAAAACTTGTTAATGGGTTTATTTATTTTTAATAGAAAGAACATTTTAATGTAGAACAAGTTTAGTAAACACCACGTGTATTTTCTGTTGTTAATGACGATATACATTCAGAAATGTATTTAAAAAAAAAAGAAGAAAAAAAAAACAGGACAAGAAAAATTCCTAGAAAGAGGCTTCACAAGAAAAAAAATAAGCTCAAGTTCTATCCTTCCCTCTCAATCAGAAGAGGCTTTTAGCACAAATTAGCAACCTCCTCCAATATACAAAAGCATTGCCATTTGCCTTGCAAGCAGAACATAAAACATGTCCCTTAGCTAGCAGGTTACTTCAATACTCAACTGGTCTGGTTTAAAATTCTTGTTTGTAGATCCAGTTTGTACATAGTCTGTAGGTATACTGAACAATCAACCATGTGTTGTTCCATTATTTTTTAAATGGCATTCTTATAGCTCAAGTAAGCTGTTAAGATTATAAAGAGGTCTCTCAAAAGAAATTCTCAGATGAAAATACATTAAGAAGAAACCCTGAAAGGCAAATAAACCTAGTTGCCCCCCCCAAATGGTGGGATCAAGTTAGAATGTCTGTTCTGAAGAGCAGCTCCATTTGTTTCCCTTTGAGAAAAGGTCAAATTTTTCTGGACTGATAGAATTTAAAAACTAAACCAATAAAAAAAAATACATATATACCATAAAATACTATAAAACTTGGTTCTCCATTGATTTTTTAAAATAAAATTCCATGCTTTTTAAATTTTTTATCTTAGCATGATCTTGGGCTGACCAATGCAACCAATACCATTTCTTAAGATTTCCCTTCAAAGAGCTCTTCTTTCTTCTCCTCCAACTCTATGATTCTATGATGACTTAGCATCATATGACCAACAACAATGGCTGTATTTCTCTGGTCTTGGGGTGAGCCACTGTCTGAAGCTGAGGCAATCTCAGTATTTTTTTTTTTTTAATAGGAATCTGAGAAGTCATTGACCTAGGTTGGTTGCCATAGTTGTGAAACATGAGAATCAGGATTATAACATGGCACTCATGTTTCCACTCCTACAGAAGAAGCTAGTCTGAAAGGCTCCAGCAAGCATTCAGAGGAAATTGAATGAAATATGTAGTGAGTCCTGTTGACATTTGAATTAATTGTTCTTCTTGCTCTTGTCACTTGGTAACATCTTTCAGTGGTTTGGTTTCCTGAGTTGATATGTTCTCCTTTTCTTTGAGGGAATTCAAATTGGATTTTTTTTAACCCTTAACAGATCTGATTAATATAGATTCCAAAACTAAAGGGGTTATTAACCTAAAGCAAGGTTCACAACATTAAAATTGTGAGAAAATATTTAATAAAAATGTCTAACCCACCCACAGTTCTCCAAACAGAAGGAAATGAGCTAAAGATGTTAAAAGAAAGCCCCCCAAAATTTTGTTGAGTCTTCTATTTTAAAAACTGTTAAAATTAACACAGTAAGAAAGAAATTATCATGTAATTTAACTGAGTAAGGAGAATGATTTAAAAGTATGAGACTATCATAAGAACCCTCCCAAGCTTGAACTATAGCAAGTAAATATGGTCAAAATTTCAGAATTCTGGTGAGCATTTGACTGCATTATCTAATATTAAACCAAGAGGATACAAATAAGCTTTGCCTTTTATCTCTCAGAATTCTGTGTAGTTACTGAGGATGTTTTGTCACAAAGAATGAAGAAAATTGTAAATCAAAATTCCATTCTTTTATTAACGAGGTTGGTTCTTAGCTATTTTGAGTTTCTCTAGTAAGCAAAATATCTTCATTCCCTGGATCCAAATCCAGACTGTGGTATGTCTGACCTAGCAATGCTGCAAGACTGAGTCACTGGTTGGTAGTTTTATAAACACTCTACACATGCCTTGTATATCTTGTAAACTGCCCTGTCTCTGGTCCATTGTTTATACTTCAACTAGAGGGATTTTTAAAATAATATAAATCTTATTTTTAACATTGTCTTGCTTAAGTTTAGTCAGGGGATACTATTAGTCCTCAAGCTAAAATACAAACACCTAGCAGAAATCACAGAATCTCTACTATTGCTTGAATCTTACTTTCTTTAAGGGGCTTTTCTTAGCTCCTAGCACTGGGCTAGATACTGTCTCCCTTCATTATAAGCCTGTATCTACAAATAAATTCTCTGGTTGTCACACTTCCCGCATTCAATTACCATGTCCTAATAGATCTGCAGTAGAAAAGAAATCTTTGAGATTTGTTTTTCTATTACTATTTTCACCATTTTTCCAGAACAGCATCTGAAACATACTTGATTCACACATGCACACACACACACTTTAATAAACGCAGGTTTTTAAAAAATCACGTCTTTTAAAAGTTAAAAAAAATTTTTTTTTAAGTAGGCTCCTCACCCAGTGTGGGGCTTGAACTCACAATTTCAAGATCAAGAGTCATGTACTCTGTTGACTGAGCCAGCCATGCATCCCGCATTTTTAACTTAAACATGAAAAGCTTGGTTAGGCGACTAAATGATGTATTCAAGTTGTCCTTTGCTTTTCAAGACTAAAGATATCTAGTGAATGTAACTCTCCTACATTGTCTAAGGAATTGACAGTCATCTGGTGAAAACTATTAGAGAATGGATCAAGAAAATTAAAGTTCTCTGTGGATCTTGTCTTGAAATTGTAATCTCTTCTGAAGTGATGTAACTATTATATTGCTAGTGAATTAAAGAAGAGAGATCATTCTGTAATTGTAAGGTTACAGCCTAATGCATAATGTTTAATTTTTTACTTCCCTTAGGTGAGGGTGAAATAGTGTGATTACATTTCATCTGAAATCTAAAATTAGCTCTAACCAACATGTTCTCTTTAAAAGGGTAAAAGGAAAATGATGTAATGTTTTGTATGTCACATTAAATTCTGCTAGTAGTCTTTGTAATGACATATCTTGTGATTTTGTGTTTGAACTTTTACAGAAGGAAATAGAGCATTGAATGAGCTATATCCAGTTAATTTTAACAGTCAAATGAGCAAAATGTTTAAATCTAAGAGAAAATATATATTCTTCATATTTTATTATATAAAATAGAATGATACACCTCTCAAAAACATGCATGGTTATTTTTGGTGAGAGGACATGATGTGTGAAATAACTTGATTTTCTGCTGTGATGTTGTACCTGAAATAATAAATGCAAACAAATATGAATTACAAGATAATTCAACTGTTTTTTCCCAGTTTGGGAAATTGAGACTATTCTTGACAGTAAAATGTCCAATCAAATGAAATGAAGATCTGCTAGTAATAGAATTTTTTAAAAGTAAAAATATAGAACCCAAGTCAAATAAGAAGTTTTGAATTTTTCTTTAATCATTCAATTTGAATCAAATTAAGAATAGTAGAGTCTTTAAATTTTCTTTTTTTTTTTAAAGATTTTATTTACTTATTTGACAGAGAGAGAGATCACAAGTAGGCAGAGAGAGAGGGAGAAGCAGGCTCCCTGCTGAACAGAGAGCCCGATGCGGGGCTCGATCCCAGGACCCTGAGATCATGACCTGAGCCGAAGGCAGCGGCTTAACCCACTGAGCCACCCAGGCGCCCCAGAGTCTTTAAATTTTCATCTCTAATTTGATATAAGAAATACCAAAATTCCCTATCTATAACTTATTTGGCAATTTTTAAAAAGGTTTTATTTATTTATTTATGAGAGAGAGCGAGAGAGAGCAGAGCAGCGTGTGGGGAGAAGGGGCAGAGAGAGAGGAGGAAGCAGTCTCCCTGCTTTCCCACTAAGCTGGGATAGCCCTTTGTGGAGCTCTGATCCCAGGACCCCATGATCATGACCTGAATTGAAGGCAGACACTCAACTGATGAGACACCCAGGTACCTCATTATTTGACAGTTTTTGATTGTCAGAAATTGGTTATTGATCAATAAAAGGTGATATATTACTGTAATCATGTATTCAATATGAAATATAGAGAGTAGAACTTATGAGAAAATTCTGTCCGTAGGTAGCTAATTTTTCTGAATATCTTTGGGGATTAGGGCTGATTAATGGATTTTCCTGAGTAATTTCTGTGAGAAAATGTTTTAAAATAAATTTTATTTTGCTTTTGGTAGGTGGATAGGAAGGGGAAGAGGGACTAAAAGGGCTTGAAATATGACAAAGATGCAGGGTATAAAATAAACAATGAGTGCAGCTCTTTGTGCAGCAGAGTTCATTTTATTCCAGATTATCCCTTGAGTTATTTTTAATTTAGTTTTTTAATTAAACAGATTTTAGTTGTTTAATTGAGATAACTGCAGATTCATATATGGTTTAAGAAATAATATGGAGAGAGTTCCCTTGTCTACTTTGCTCGGTTTCCCCCAGTGGTAACATTTTCCCAAAGTATAGTATAATGTTACAACCAGAATATTGGCATAGATACAGGTCCTTGAATTTTTATAAAAGCCTGAAATAGAATTATTTTATCTGACAATTTGTTTTCCCTTTCATATAGTTTCCTGCTGTAGGATCAATATTAAAACTGAATATAAATAGTGTTTATAAAAAATCAGTGTGATTGATGACTTATAATCATCTGTTTGAAGAATATTATATGTATTACCAATTATATACCAACCACAAAAAGCAAAGTTTTCTCTTTCTCTCCTTCTCTCTCTCACTCTCTGTCATGTAGATATAAGTGTGGGTAGATAATTTCTTTTTTCCTTTTAAGATTTTATTTATTTGAGAGAGAGAGGATGAGAGAGAGCATGAGAGGGGAGAGGTCAGAGGCAAAAACAGACTCCCCTGAGCAGGGACTGCCTCTCCCCACCCCCCACCACGATGTGGGACTCAATCCTGGGACTCCAGGATCATGATCTGACCCAAAGGCAGTTGCTTAACCAACTGAGCCACTCAGGTGCCTGTGGGTAGATAGTTTCTAACGCCACATGATAATATTCAGAATTTAGAGTGGAGGGTGACAATAGGATCTGTCATTTATGTTCAAGATGGCATGCAACATAGTGCAATGTTCAAGATACAGAGGAATATTTGACTGAAATGATAATATCTGACTGAAATATTTGACTGAATCTATCCAGCAGACATCAGTTATAACCTCAGTATAGATACATGCAAAATATTCCCTTTAGTAATTGTGATAATTGAACTCTTTCTTTATACTTATGAAGATCATTTTGGACTTTGAGAACCCAGCCAGCAGCTCACAGTCATTTTGGTCTTTGTGAAGTTGGAGACTGTTTTATTCTTTTCAAGAGCTCTCCTTGCTTAATAGTGTGGTTCTGGTCTTCTTCTTCTTCTTCTTCTTTTTTTTTTTTTTTTTTGATTAAAAAAAAAAGATTTTATTTATTTATTTGCCAGAAATAAAGCAAGAGCGCATAAGCAGGGGGAATGGCAGGCAGAGGGAGAAGCAGGCTCCCTGCTGAGCAAGGAGCCCAGTGTGGGACTTGATCCCAGGACCTTGGGATTATGACCTGAGCCCAAGGTAGTCACTTAACCGACTGAACCACCCAGGAGTCCCTAGTCTTTTTATTTTACGTGTTTTCATTGATTTCTTTTTCCTTTTTCTTTTGTATTAGAAGTTCAGATGTGTATATTTATATATGATTTATTGTTTTCAGTTATAATAATTATGTAATATTCATTCCAATGATAATTACATTTTCACCTTTGGTAATTTAATGAATTATTCTGTCAGGATTCTTCTTCTTTTTTTTTTTTAAGATTTTATTTATTTATTTGACAGAGAGAGATCACAAATAGATGGAGAGGCAGGCAGAGAGAGAGAGAGGGAAGCAGGATCTCCGCTGAGCAGAGAACCCGATGTGGGACTCGATCCCAGGACCCTGAGATCATGACCTGAGCCGAAGGCAGCAGCTTAACCCACTGAGCCACCCAGGCGCCCTGTCAGGATTATTCTTGATCAGAGTCAAAGGGTCCAAAAAAATAAATGCTCATGATATTTCTTGCAACAGTTTTGCCAAAGGGTTTGGATAAATTCTACAGGAGACTTTACACTGACTCTAACTGTTAATGAATAATTAATTTTATTGTTGTCTAGAAAATATTGCTGCCATATGGCCCTTGTGGTTTCCTCAGTTAGGTAAAAAAGAAGGCAGTAACATGGCACATGGTTTTTGAAGAGTAATAGTCCATAAAATATTATTCATCTTTGAGCAACATTGTCACTGTTGGATGTAGAGCAGCTACAGGTCCTAGCATCCTCTTAGGATTTATTGCATTTTATTGCAAGAAATAGGAAAAAAAATCATGTATAATTATAGGTTTGCATTCTCCAAGTACAGAGTTGAATCCTTGAAAACTATCAAAACATGTTTTCTGCTTCATTTCTTTTGCATTAAAATGATAGCAAGTAACAAACTATTAAACAGATATTTTTGTGATAACACTAAATTATAGTCTAATATTACCAATCTTTAAATATTTCTAAAAGAATAGAGAATTAGGATATTTTAGGTTCAATATTAGGTTATTTTTTAATATCTAAGATCTAAGACATTCTTGAAAGATGGAAAGCAGGTAGAAATTGGATCAAAGAAGGAAACCACAGACCAAAATGTGGAATAGTGCCATTGCGAACTCTTATTGCTTGATCCTCAGCAATGAGATGGGCACCTCCAGGACACCTAACTCTTCCCAACACCACCAACAAGGTGGTAGGATGGGTGTAACTTAGGAGAATCAACAGGCTCAGTGGCATCCTTCACTCCCCCCTCCATATCTTGGACCAGGCAGAGAAAACTATTTTCTGCCTCTAGGAGTGCATAGTGACTTTGAGAATTTAGGCACAAAGGTAGGGCAGAACTAATGGTAACTGAAGATACCTTAGAGCAATGTGAACCTCAGACCCAGCAGGTGCAGTAAGCATCCAGCAAATAATAAATACAAAGGTAAATACACACAACACAGAATCAGTAAATATTTGCAGAAAATTAGTACCACAGAAGCATGGAAGACTGAACACTGAACTGAAAGGAGAGAGAACCATAGTTAACGGAGCACATACACACAAAATTAAAATAAATGTTGTCTCTGTGTACCATAAGGCACGTGAGATTGTATTATAGCGGCAAAAACTAAAGCAACACAGATAACGTAAATGAAACACTTGGTTAATGAGATGAAACAAACAATCAAATGAAAGAGCTCAAAATGTGAGCCATAAAACAAATAGGAATAAGAGGAGGAATGAATAAGACTGGCATGATTAAACCGAAGATCATTTCCAGAATGCAGAAAGTATGTGTCAAGTCAGAGCAAAGAGGCCTAAAGAATAGGTACGGAAAAAAAAAAAAAAAAAAGAATAGGTACGGAATTCTTAAAATCCATCTTATGGAACTGAAAAAGAATATGAGGATAAAACGCATATGTGTGTGCACATGCAGATGCATATACAATGACATGGTGAAACTTCAAGATACTAAAAATACAGAGAAAACCCAGAAGCATTCTTTAGGAGAAATATCAGATCCTTCACACACACAAAAACAAGAATCACCATAACCTCTAACCTCTAATATTTTTGACAAGACCTTCTTGAAAGAGGTAATAGAAAGTTATGTGAAATTTCTGACTCTTTGAAACTTCGGATACTATACTTACTCAAATTATATCTACTGTGTTGGAAGAATTTTCACATATGAAAGTTTATATATGGATGGACTCTGACAATTTATTACGCATAGAACCTCTGAAATAATTCCTTGAGGATATGTACACTAGGAGGGAAGACAATACGAATCTAAGAGGAATAATTGGAAATCAATTATTTGCAAAATATTAATAACTTATGAGGCTAGACTACTTAGAAGTCTTACAGTATAGTAGTAAGGGGCATGGGTATTGAGCCAAATATTATTGGAAGTCTAGCTTTGCTACTAATTAGCTGTATGACCTTGCACAAATTTCTTAACTTCTTTGACTCAGTGTCTTTATTTGTAAAATGGAGGAAATAACTATATTCACCTCGTGAGAGTATTGTATTAAATAAATGAGCCCTTGAAAAGTGCTGAAAATAATGCCTGGCAAATTACGAGCACTCAATAAATGTTAACTATAGTTATTATTAATACAAAAACTAATAGTTTGAACTAAAAATTCAGTCATTATAAAATAGAGTTTATCTGGGACAAAGAGAAAAAGTTCAAATAACATTTTTCTAATAGTTTTTCTTGATATAATAGATGACGTGGATGCTGGTTGGCTTTCATCATTGCTAGAGTATATTTAGGAGTGTGTTAAAAATGTGATTAGAGTTAGTTTCTGGGGTTTTTTTTCTAACCAACAAACTTGGTGCAATTTTTTTCTTGCCTGTCTCCAGAGTTATCCTCTGTTTATTGTCCATTTGTCCCTCAGTTGTTTCTAAAACTTACTTGGGGAAAATAAGTGACTTCCTATTCCATTTGTGTGTATGTTCATGTGGGGAAAAATTGTATTCTTTTTGGAAAGTTAATTTAGTATTGATTTCTTTACTGAGGCACTCACTGATCAGTTTATTAAAATAAATAAAAGTATTAAAGTAGATATATATTTGTATTTTCATGAGAAAATATGATTTTAAAAAAGACTGAGACAACTAGAATTTTACTTTCTAAGTCTTTAAAAATTTATTTTCCTGTAAGCTAAAATGTGAAATCCTTAGCATAAAACATAAAATCCTTTGTTTAACATTACCTAATTTCCTAGTGTCCTCTACTGTCACTCTCTTGTAAACTTCAGTGAGAAATTATGTTAACCTGCCATGTCATCTTGCCTTTATGCCTTTGCTCAAGACACTCATTCTGTCTAAAAAGCCCACTGGCTTCTAAACAAATATAAAAATTGTGTGCTTGTATATGCCTATCTATGTACAGTTAGAGAAAGTTAAATTTGTATGAATGAAGGAACTCAACTGCCATCTTCTCTAAGAATGCTTGCTAAATTCCTTACTATTAGGTATCAGAAATAAATAGATGGTGGGATGAGGGAAGGAATCAGGATTTATAAATCGGGCATTGTGTACCCCCTTGAACTAAAGATTTTGTTCCCAGGGACTGTATTGGAGTTAAGGACTTTGCTGACTAACCTGATATGGGGGTGTCCTGCACATAGATGGTCTCTTAGAGGTTGGACAGCATACCAGAAGACTTTTTCATTCACACATTACTCTCTTTCTCCCTTTACTATTGTATTTTAGTCCTTCAGTTCTTTCTCTTGTCTTACTTGCTCAGTCTTGACTTCAGTCTTCCAAGGTGAGGGACTTTACCCAGAAATCGACAGTTCCCTAGTCTGCCTTTGGCACTGCAGAATATTTATGGACTCAAGTATGGGTTACCACTATGGCCATTGTCTCCTTTTCAAGTTTCAATTTCTGTTTATTTCCCAGCACCTTAAAAGTGATCTAAAATTGAAAGAGTTAATCACTTCTAATAGTCCTATGGAGGAGCACTCATGAGTTCTGTATTCCCTCTGCATGTATAAGACTTGGTGCTTCAGATTTTAAGAAAGGGTTTCTCTTGTTTCTGATTTTGAGTTCCTTTATAACTTCCTCTTTGATTAGCTTACAGTTGAGAGATAGTGCTTTAAATGTTTCCCCCCTCCTTTTTTCCAGATTTCATCCATGTAAGAATTTGCTTCAACACTGGGCAATGACTTTTTTTAATGTGTGTTCTTCTTTAGTTATTTTTTAGTTATTTTTTTTTCCATCTGTAGTTGTTGATTTGCTTCATTTTCTCCTTTCATTTTTCCTTTAGTGTATACTTATTTTTCCATTCAACTTAATTTTATTATATATTGAAGTTCTGGATTTTATTTCAGTGCAGTGGAGTTACTTGTTAAAAATATGTATTCAATCTGCTCTATTGGCTTGGAAGTTTGTTTAGTATATTTTTGATGTTTCTATAACAGTTCTTCCTTTCTACCATAATCAAAAGAAGAAGAATAGACCTTAATATCCTCCTGTAAGCTAAGAAGGCAAAAACAGTCTGTCTTTTTGATACTGTATATCAATAGTTTCTGTGGAAATTTGGAGGGGAGAAGAGCTGCTACCAAGTGCCTCTGAGATTGCATACATCTTCAGAGAACCATGGAGATGCTGCCACAGCTGTTCTGCAGTTTGAATGGCAGTTGAGAAAGAATTTTCTATGACTTCAAACTATAGCATAGAAAAGTCAGCCCCAGGGTTGAGAGGTGTAGAGAGTAGATTGGGTGGAGCACCATGCTACCCCACTTTGTCTCTCCTTGGTTCTTCCTGTCTGAGCTGCATTTCCGAGATGCATAGCGTGCAGCAGCTGCCTTGTGCTACAGGCAAAATAACATTCTCTAAGACAGAAAACATGTCAGAGTGGTTTAGGTTTATCAGAACAAACACTCACATTGAAGAATTGATTTAGAAAGTGATATCTACTTAATGCAAAAAATTTTGGTTGATATTTCTTCTTTAATAAAAACAAAAGGCAAACTCGGAAGAGAAGCCCATAATTGCAAATCTATTGTGTCAATTAAAACGGGAAAGGGTGGCTGACTCATGAAGTGATTACTTTATGTTGGCAGTGGATCTGAAGTCGTCGTATGCATTTTAAACATTTGTCATGCTCTTCGGTTATTATCCTGTCAATGAACTCAGCACATTGTAAACAAATAGGCTACAGGAAAGCAATTAGAAATTTAGTATATATTATTCTGTACTGTGCTTTGTTTTCATTTTTCTTTTATTTGTTTATGTGGTAAAGTAAGTGCATAGCCTCTCAAATGTTGATCTGCTCCACAAATGATGTGAGTAGTCGATTTTTCTTTGAGGTAGTACACTGTTATTGGTGTTTTCATTTTAGTATGTATTTTTCAATCACTTTGGCTTGTGCACTGATGGATATGTCTCTGGGTGAACACCCACACTCCTTTAATCATTGGCAGGGCAAATGGAGATGGGAGACTTAACATCAGGGTCTTAAAGAAAAGAGTATTCTTTAATGGGAAAGCAGACAAAGAGAAGAATTTTTTTTTTGAAGTGTCAAAGCTCTCTGTCCCCATTTTCTTATTCCTTATCCCTGGCTTCAAGGAGGGATAATAATGTCAGGACTACATATTTCTTTCAAAATAGATTTTAGAAGTCCATTTGCTGGTGTCCTGATTATAGGCACTGGAATTAAATTTGGGTCGGGGGGATACTGCATACGTTGACTGGTCTTCAGACAGCATTTGACTAAGTTAGGTCTTGCCTGAAATACAGCCCAGTGTATACACTGGGAGTTGGCCCCTCGTGGTTCTATTTCTTCCTGACTCCCTGTGTCACAGTGGGTGATTCCTTTTATTCCAGTTCCCCCAAAGCTGATGAATCAAAACCCAAGGATAATTTCTCATTATGTAATTTTTCTTCAAGAAACTTTTAGAAAAGTTGGGCTTAACTATGGTATTTTGCTTAGAAGGTTAGATATGTTTTAACACCAAAGCCCAAAATAGTCTGAGCTGATAATGATTAATTCAGTCTACTTATTCAGATAGCATACTAGATAATTGGCAGTGGGGCTGCAGGTAAATATTTATTTTGGGAGCTTTATGTTATATGGTCACATTGAAGAGATAGTGCTGTCATCATTTGAGATATTAATTGGAATTTTCTCCTCTTTCCTTCACACGTGTCAACCATCTAAACTCACACCATCATTTATTTTAGGGCAAATTATCAGATCAATGTTGGAGGAAAACAGCAAAATCTTTCATTTCTAACATGAAGAGCCTGGGCATTACTTACAAGGCCCAAATTAGAAGTGTTTTATTTGAGTGTAGTTGACACACAATATTACATTAGTTTCAGGTGTACAACTTAGTGATTTGACAGGTTTATATGTTATGATATGTTCATCACAGATGTAACTACCATCTGTCCCCCTTTCATCATTATTACAGTATCATTGACTATATTCCTTATGCTGTGCCTTTATTCCCATGACGTACTCATTCTCTAACTGGAAACCTGGATCTCCCACTCTCCTTTACCTATTTTGCTCATCCTCCACCTCTCCCCTCTGACAACCACCAGTTTGTTTTGTGTATTTATGGATCTGTTTTTGTTTTTGTCTATCCATTTTTAAAATTAATAAGTAATTAAAGGGTCCAAAGCTTTTATTGATAGCCAGAGAACTAGTTATTTTTAACAGTCTGCTTTCTTAACTTCCCCCTCGCCCTACCACACACATCAGAACTGTGATGCTGTGTATTGGGAGAAATGGGAAAGTAAACCAAATGAGCGGGATGTGATCATTTTGCTGCTTTGCTCCTCACAGACCACACCAACCGCAAGGGTTCTCCTAGTAGGTAACCCACTATAAATGTGGGATCCAAGAGAACAGAGGCCCTATTCTCTCTCTTGTGGGAACTCATGACCTCTGAGATAAGATCCCTGGGACATGAATATGTGACCGGTTAGCAGTGGCAGAATGAGTTGTTTCAATGTTAGGGACAAAAGCTTGCCTGTGCACCTGCCATAATTCTGATGTGAGATGGGAGACTGTTCAAAGTAGTGTATGGTTTCATGGGATGTGGGTAGCTGAGAAAGTAAGCCATGCGTGAATGGATGTCAGAGACCATCTCAAATGCTCCAGCCCTCAAGTTTGTTTCAGCAAATCCCAGGAGTTCCTCCCGTTTGCCTTTGGTTTTGCATCTTTCAGACAACTACCATACCCTGTCTTTTGTTATAGTTCAGTTTCGGCACCTGAAATAAATAGGTAGGGATCATAGTAGGGACTGAATAAATATATCGGATTTAGAGGCTTTGTTTTCTAATTGAATCCCTTTCTTACAGAACTTAGGAATAGTAGTGAGGACAATCTCCGTGTTTTACATATTGCTGTATCTGGCAAAGACTTTGGTACACATGACATACTGTGAAGATAGAGAAAGAGAATGGGTCAGGGATGGAGGGAGAGGAAAAGAGACAGAAAAAAGAAGAGAAAGAAGCTTGTGAATCACAGAAACATTTAAGATTCTGATAAAACAGATAACTGCATTAGAACAGTGTTGGAGATTACAAGCACTGGTTGTGCTGTCAAGCTGTCTGGGAGTCACAATTAGGTAATTGCTGTTTACTCATGTCATGGTTTACTCATATGTCAAAACTGTGATAGTAGTATGTGCCCCATGCGATTGTTTTGAGAATCAAATGACTTGCTGTTTGCTAGAAAAGGTAGTATGGTATCTAACATACAATAAGCACTTAAGAGATATTTATTGAATAAACAAATTAGTGGAAAATCAGATAGCCAGCTTTAATTTGAAGGATACAGAAATCTGGGTGGATACTTATAAATTAAAGTTCATAGAAAATAATCATAATAAAAAATAACCATAATATTTGCTATTTCGGTGGCTAACTCACAGAAATGGGTAAGTTCTCATGTGAACAAAATTTTTTTGTTTTTATTGCCTGTTTCAGAACAACCTCATAGAAGAGATGAAATACAATTCAATTTGTTTCAATGCTTTGAAAATAAAGCAATTTTTTTTTTAGTTCTTAGTATATAGTCTTTGAAACATGAAACACCCAGATTTTTAAACTATGGTTTTTCTCTTGCCTTCTTTCTCCCTCTTTCCCTTTCCTTTTCTTTCCTTCCATGATATGTGTGCTTACTAGATGTCTAGACCTCAGATAATGGCCACATGGTAACATGTGAGATGCATTTAAAATCTAATGGGGAGATAGAAATGTGCTGTTCCATATAGTGTGATAAGTGATGTTCTGGGAGAAGAATACAGGAACCCATAGGAGAGGTACCAAGCTCAGACTATGGAGTTTCTTAGTGATTTCCTAGGAGATGTAACATTTAAAGTGAGACCTACAGAGAAAATAGAAATTAACCAGGAAAAAAGAGGTTGTTAGTTAAGACTGTCCTGCTAGAAAAACACATGTGAAGGCTGGGAAGCAAGAGAAAGCAGAATATAATAAATAAGTACAGTTTGGGGTGGCTGGTACCTTGAGTATGATAAAAAAGAGCTATCTGGGATAACTTCACATGAGCCGGTCCATAATGCTGAAGGATTTAGATGTCATCCCAAGGAATGGCGATCATTTGATGGGCTCATACATTTGGGATGGGCAAGAATATTAAAGATATTCTCAGCAAGGATAACAACAGTGTGGGGCCAGATGGATTTAGAGGACCACTGGGGTTTCAAAAGGTAATTCTCAGCAGTCCCTGCTCCTGGAGGTGTTCCACGTGCAGATAGTCAGTCACTGGTATATAGTTATATAGAGGATGAACATATAATGTTTATTATAATTTTTTATTTTTTTATTAACATATAATATATTATTAGCCCCAGGGGTACAGGTCTGTGAATTGCCAGGTTTACATACTTCACAGCACCCACCATAGCACATACCTTCCCCAGTGTCCATAACCCAACAACCTTCTCTCTACACCCCCTCTCCCCCCACAATCCTGTTTGTTTTGTGGGATTAAGAGTCTCTTATGGTTTGTATCCCTCCTGATCCCGTCTTGTTTCATTTATTCCTTTCCTACCCTCACACCTCCCATGTTACCTCTCAACTTCCTCATAGAGGCTGAACATATTTTTAAGGAATTTCAAAACAATCATTTACTTGGAGAAAATGAAGGAAAGTCTGCTAGTCTGAACAAAGAGATGAAAGTTATAAAACACCAATTGTAATAATTCTTTTAATTATTTAACTCTTTAAACATTGGACTGTGCCCTACTTATAACTTCTTAGTTAGAAGTGTTTGACAAAGTCTCTTTATGTCTTTCAGAGTTGAGAGGAATATCTCAACAAATCAAATTGAAATTGAGCTGTCACTTACTTGGTATACAAATGTACTATTGGATGGATATCTTTTGGGGGTGATTATTTTAAAGTTGCATTTCATAAAGAGGGTTTTCTTTTCTTTTTTTTTTAAAAGATTTTTATTTATTTATTTGACAGACAGAGATCACAAGTAGGCAGAAAGGCAGGAGAGAGAGAGGAGGAAGCAGGCTCCCTGCAGAGCAGAGAGCCCAATGTGGGGCTTGATCCCAGGACCCTGGGATCATGACCCAAGTCCAAGGCAGAGGCTTTAACCCAGTGAGCCACCCAGGTGCCCCCATAAAGAGGGTTTTCTGACTAATGAATTGCCTATTAAAAATAAATATGTCATAGGAAAATCACTATGCTTTATGCCCTCCATTTCATATTGATTAAAAATACCATTACAATTAAGAAAATGGAAGTTTTATTAATATCTTATCATGATAAAGAGCTCTTAAAAACATATTTTGCAAACTGTTTATTCTCAGAAAATTAGCACATTCATATTGTTTATAATTATTAGTTTCCTATCTGCTAAACTGCTTTTTAATTACCACAAAAAAGACCAGTTCTTCATGGATTCAGATACCATCATGTCTTGGAAAGTACAGTTAGAGAATGGGCAGAGTAGTAATTTGAAGAATTTCAAAGTTCAGAGGATGAAATTTCAAAGTGTTCACAGGATACTATTTCACAAGATGATCTTACAGAGCTCTTTCCCGTTACTGTTTCATTTTTTCAATTACTTCATGTCCTTATGGTCTTATTATCATCTTTTAAACAAGCACCACCTTTGTGTCTTTTACAAGTTGTTTTGACTGTCTCTATATCATGAGGGAAAGCTGGAATAAACCCTAGACTGCAGCTAAAGTAAAAATTTTTTTTTGGTCCATTTAGCTTCAATTCCCTTATAATTATTAACCCCTTACAGATTTTATCTATAGCAAGTCTAACTATAACTTGCCAGTTACAGGTTTTAATATTATATTTTGTTATTTGCTTTTCTGGGAATTTTTAAGAGAGGTTATGGGCTACTTACCAGGAGCCGTTTAAGTCCCATGCCCAATTTTTACATTTATTGCAAAAATAGATCACATTCTTCCTAAAGTACTGTTTTCGTTGCTAAATCTTTAACCAAGATTCTTGGTTAAAGAAGTGTTCTTCTTCTGTATTTTCAACACATTATCTCCCTATTTTGTTTTCAGAATTTTTTTATGGGCCCCATGCTATTTTTTCTCTCTTCACTTATCTTTTAATGAGAGGAGGTCAAGCCAGGCCTTACGATTCCCCAGGAGCAGTGCCTCTTGTGTTTTCCTCCTTTCTCTTACTCTTCACCAGCGTCCTTTGGAGTTTTTCTCAGCTGTTTGCTGATGCCCACTGATGTGCACAGAGTGAATCTACAAGGCTGAGGAAGGTTTCTCTTCTTTCTGTCTGGTTCTCTGATTATGCTGAGGTGAATGTATCTCTGGAAAATTTGATGCAAGCTGTGCTGGTTCTGTCATCAGAAGGTGTGCAAAAACTCTTCAAGTTCACAGCACCCAACGCTCTTCCATTCTCTAGCCCTTTCTAATTATTTAGCTCACCTTTCAGTATGAACATGCATTTTTCTGTCTGATGTGGCTGCTTTATCTGTAGCACTACTGAGAAGTAAAGTCCTAGAGTTGTCATAGATGAAAAGGTAACTAATTAGGAAGAGGATCTTGAAACAGCTCAGATCACCCCCACAAAGCAGCTCTTTTGTGCAGTAGATCTAACATGAACCTGAGTGAAAGTGGACAGCTGAGGAGAGTAGAAATCATTGGCAGTGTTCATCATGTGAGGGACTGATGATTCTGCCTCATAACCCATTCATGTACACTGGATTCCATAGGAACACATTGCTAGTTCAATGGATTTTGAACTTTTACATTTGTTTCTATATTTTTGTCACATTTTCAATCAGAAAATAGGGATGGGGTAAGGGACAAGTCAGGCAGATTAAATATCACCATCTTTACCTGAAAATAGTCTGAAATAACTTTTACTACATTTTCACGTTAAGTCACTGTAAAAAAAGTAAAATAAATTTCATTCTTTCAGATTCAGTTACTGGTGATCTCAGCCACCCTTATCTTACAGTTTTGGTATTTATTAAGAATGAGCCCTTAATTTCATTTATTTACATAACATATATACACACACAAAAAAACCTAACTTCTAATATATACATACATACATCCACACACACCCAAGGCTTTTTGTTTTTGAGTTTTTTTATTTTTTTAAAGATTTTACGTATTTATTTGACAGAGAGAGACACAGTGAGAGAGGGAACAGAAGCAGGAGGAGAGGCAGGCTTCCTGCTGAGCAGGAATGTGGGGCTCAATCCGAGGACCTTGGGATCATGACCTGAGCTGAAGGCAACCGCTTAACAACTGAGCCACCCAGAGCCCCTTCATTTGAGATTTTACAGTTGGAGGCTATCTCTGTGGTACCCATGTGATGGTTAAGATCTCCATGCCCTCTCTGCAGATTCTCCCACTGGTACTTGGAATGGCTGAATGATTCTATCTCCCAGTGTTAGCCCAGTCATCTGAAACAACTTATGTGCTCCAGGGCTTGTTTGTTTATTTGACTGGTTGATTGTTTACTTGTTTTTTTCCCATCTGTACTATGGGAATGAGGATAGTACAAGCTTGCCTCAGGGACTAATATATTAACTTTTAGGATAGAATATATATAAATATATATTTTTCAACAAAAATTAGTTTATATTTGTTATTATACTACCCAAATATCTGGACTGTTTAATTATATATCAGATTATTTTCCCTATAAATATATGAAACATATATTTGATTATAATTTTTATTGGGTGAACGTATTTGTTAGATGATTTGATCATCTGTTTATGACATTAGGTATGAGTTAATTATGTGGATATATTCGAAATATTATCAGTGGGATGGGACTAATTAAATCCTTTATGACTACTCTCATAGTCATTGTGCATTTGGCATACACTTTAATATTAAATGATTCTTTGCTTTACTTGTAAGCTCTCTAAGAGTTAGTATACTTGCCTTATAGAAACTATGTTAAATATAGAGAAATATGTACAAGAAATTGCCTATCACTACTCATTCAAGCCAAAAATCCTTCTGTACTATTGTCCTTCAGTATCCCCAAAACTCTGTGGATAAAGAAATTTACTTTGTTCACGCTCACAGAAATTGTAAATGATGAAGCCAGGACTTGGATACATGTATATTGTCTTTAAAGCTAATACCATTTCTCTTATGCCATGGGGTCTTTCCTTTGATTGAAAAATACTGGTTGCCCTTCAGTGCTAGACAGTACCTGAAAATATTGACAGTGAATAAATGTCACAGTTCTCTCCTGATGTTACCTACTTCAGAATGGCATAGAATGATAAATGTACTTCTGGTTTGTTAATTTTAAGGTGAGTTACAAAGTGGAAATATACACCATACCCAGCTACTTTAAAAGCGTGTCACATTTCCTATTTAATTCATGGTGGTAAGGATATTTGTGTGTTGGTGTGTATGGGTAGGAAGGAGGGGCACGTGCAGATATGAGTGATCAGTTCACATAATGCAACTCATGGGGATTGTCTGACGATCACACTTGCTGGCCTGGACATCCAGGGAAGGACGTGATGGTGTTCTTTGACAAAAAGCATGTCCCTGTCCCGTAGTAGCACTGGGAGGGTCAGGAAACAGGAAATACATAGGGAGCTCTAACTGAGTAATGAATCCAGAACTGTTACTGCTAGTTCAACATCTCAGCACAAAATAAAGTAGAGAGGTAAAAATTCTGTTGTATATTCAGGAAACATCTTTTATTTTTTTGCACAAATAATAATTCATTCTGTGTTATGAACTAGCTTCTATCTTATAGCAGTGTTTAAAGTGATCACCTATGGGTCCTTTTAAAAAAGTTCTCCCATTTAGCCCTTTGCTAATGTCAGTGGCACAAGCTTCTGAAAGACGAGCAAGGAAATTTAAGATTCCTTTTTTTTATAGTACCACTGTGTTAGAAAATGAGAATTAGAGATGTTTGAAATGTGTGGAAGTCAAACAGTGAGAGAGGGAGCATGTCTAGTGATAGCAACCACTTGAACTCTAGTAAATACAATCATTTATTGGACTTGTACTGGTTGATTTCACTGTTCTGTGTGCTCCCTGTACGTTATCTTTGACATTTTATTCTCAAAAAAACCTCATAAGTAGATATTATTCCCCCTCCCTCCCCTTTTTTTTCTGATAGGTTAACCAGGCAAGAGAAGTTTGATTTAGCTACAATGAAAACAAGGCCCACCATATCAGCAGTGCTAGCAAAGTAGCTCTGTAATGCTCTTACAAAATGAGTGTAAATGTTTGACTCAGACCTCAAGATACCCCTCTCCTGCTCTGAATTTTGTTTTTTTCTGTTAATTTAAATCAAGTTTAGATATTAAAATACCAGTGAAAACGTTTATATACAATTTTCAATTGCAGGCAAGATTAGTGTTACTTGCCTCTATACCCCAAACAATTGAACAATGCAAATACTAATTACTACCAAACAGCCAAAATTTATAGAGAATATATTATATGCCAGACACAGTAGTAAAAGCTTTACATTCTTTATTTCATTTAATGCCCGTGATGCCACTATGAAATTGAAGTTTGTATAAATTAAGAAACTTGCCTAAAGTCATAGATCTAAGAAGTTTCACTATTTGCACTTTACTTTTCACATGATTAGTTAGTACCACTGAAATTATTTATGGCAAAATGATTATGATGGTTCTAATAAACAAAAAAATATACATTGTGAAATACTGTCATAAATTAAAGTACCATTTGCTTTGAACTTAAGACATTCAGTTTCATCTAATTTGGATACATATTCATATTTTTGTTTATCATTGCTCCAGTACCAATCA
The DNA here is from genome assembly GCF_902655055.1 of Lutra lutra. Lineage (NCBI taxonomy): Eukaryota > Metazoa > Chordata > Mammalia > Carnivora > Mustelidae > Lutra > Lutra lutra. Next base: position 125,866,597 of record NC_062283.1, on the reverse strand, counting down.
GTTATTTTATTCTCTGGCCTCTCTTTTAAAGATTTTATTTATTTATTTATTTGACAGACTGAGATCACAAGTAGGCAGAGAGGCAGGTAGAGAGAGAGGGAGGAAGCAGGCTCCCTGCAGAGCAGAGAGCTCGCTCTGATGTGGGGCTTGATCCCAGGACCCTGGGATCATGACCTGAGCCAAAGGCAGAGGCTTTAACCACTGAGCCACCCAGGCACTCCTGGCCTCTCTTTTTATGGCCATTTTTTTATGGATCTGTTCACCTGGATTTAGTCATTGTCTGCTGTTCTCTTAGTGTCACAGGCTTGGAAAACTCCTCTGTGATTATGAGTTAAACTGTCACATGTAGAAGACTCCCTACTTCTATCCCTCCTTCTATCCCTTTTCTATCCCTCCTTTATCCCTTGTTTTGGTGCATCTTTGACTTTTATTTATAGAATGATGCCATCTAGGTCTGAACAGTAACCTGGTGCAGTGTGAACTTTTAACTCCCTGCTAAGGAACTCTGGTGTTCAACCCTTCATTCATACTATTTGCACCACCTTATTCTTCCTCAGCTTTTAGACTTAAATCCTCAGAATTATTTCCCTTTCTCTCTTTCTCTAGCTCCTTTTGGTTTAAAATCTAGTAATTAACCTTGTATAATCAATTTATTCTCTAAATGCTTGACTCACTGCAAAGGGTTTCTGTCTAGATTGCCTGTCTTGGTTCTCTTCCTACCAAGAATGAGGGCTTTTTCCAATTAGTTTGTATATCATGGGTTTATCTATTTCTGAGGTGGGTTTTTGCATCTCTTATATACTTATTTTATGTCAGTAGTTATAAGACCAGAATAACCTTGTTAACATAAAATAGGTGGGTGATAATGGGAAAATTTTGGTATAATAATGTCACTCAATACTTTGAACTCCTTCTAAGCGATATCCCCCAAATTATCATATGTAAAAAAAAATTTGTGTTTTTATACCAGATCATTTGCATAGTTTCCCATTCATTTTGGTGAACAAACAGATTTAGAAATACTTAAATAGTTGAAGAGTTTTATTACAAGTGCATTAGAGTCTGTAAATTTCTCTATTTCTAGAAAGAATAACCGAGAGTTTTTACCGGGACTTAATAAAATTAGTATTTTAGAGGCACCTTCTTTATGCAGAAAGGGTTGGAAAACACTTGTATTTTGCGTTCACATCTTATGTTTTCATTAAAGTTTTTATCAAAAGTGCAGATTTGCCCATCCAGTCTATTAAAAATACCTTCCATATAATCTGATTGGAAATGCCACTCTTGAGGTGCCTGGGTGGCTTAGTTGGTTAAGTGTCCAACTCTTGATTTCAGCTTAGGTCATGATCTCAAGGTCACGAGATGGAGCTCTGCCTCGGATTCTGCACTGGGCATGGAGCCTGCTTAAGATTCCCTCTCCCTCTCCTTCTGCCCCTTCCCTACTCTCTCTCTTTCTCTCCCTCTTAAAAAAAAAAAAAATGAAATGCCACTCTTTATTGTCAAACCAATGAGGCAGATAGTCAGATCAAACTTATTCACTGTTAGGACAAGCATCTTTGCATATATTTTTATTCAAAAACCTTTTAATACATGTTCACATGATATTTATCTCCTATCTGAATTCAAAATCTAGGTGGATAGACAGACAAGAAAAAAAACAATATTTTTCAGCAGCTTTCCTGAGGCATGTTTTACGTATGTAGAAGATTCATCCATTTTAAATGCACAACTCAGTGACTTTTAGTAACTTCACCAAGTAGTGCAACCAGTACTACAAATCCATTTTATAACATTTTCACACCCCTTCCTTATAAGATGCCTCATGCCCACTTACAGTTCCTACACTAACTAGTTTATCCACAATTAGGTTGTTTCCAGTTTTTGGTTATTATGGCTGGTGCTGCTGTAAACCTTACATGTAACCTAATTTGTGTGCAAATCTTTGTGTGGACATGCGCTTTGATTATCTTTGGATACTTCCTTGGGAGTGGAATTGTTAGGATTGTATGGTAGTTTTATGTCTAATTTTTGAGACCTGCCAGACTGTTTTTCAATGGGCCTGTACCATTTTACATACCTCCCAACAATTTATGGTAGTTCCATTACTCCACCTGCTTGCCAACATTTGATATTGTCTGCCTTGTTTATTGTAGCCATTTTTTTAAGATATGGAATGCTATCACATTTTGGTTTTAATTTGTATTTCCCTGATGACTAATGATGTTGGGCATCTTTTCATATGTTAACTATTAATGTATGTTCTTTTGTAAATATTCACATCTTTTCCCCACTGGGTTATCTTTTTTTATTATTTAATTATAGGACTTTTTTGTAAAGTTGATATATCTTTTATTAGATATGTGCTTTGCAAATATTTTTCACCCTGTATTCATGTTGGGCCCCCTATTCCTTTTCTTTCTTTGTAAGTTCTGAAGACCTAGGAGTGTTCCATAGAGAAGTGCCCAACATGACATTCAAAGCCCCAACACTTTTTATTTCAATGTGAATAGATTTGTTTCCTTAATTTGTTAGCACGAGGTGTGCAATTATGGTTTAAAACACAAAATTTGGAAGGTTGCTTTCTTGTTACATGTTGTTTAACAGGAATATTATATAGTTTAATGTTCTACCAGTGTTTGCTACATTGTTCTCTTTTTAAGGGTACTTCTAAACAAACCCTATGCAGGAGTTAGAAAATGGTTCAAACTTCTATTAAGCATTTACTGTCACTGTAACTGTAACCCATATATATTTTGAAAAGTGTATTCTTGTCATGTGGTACTCTTCCTCCTACCACAAAACACATAGTTCTGTGTGTGTGCACACATGTGCACGCACGCACACATACACACACACACACACTCTGTTTGGAATTTTTATAGTGCTCAATATGCATACATTTTAATTTTAATTTTTGTTAAGGTAACATAAGAAAACACCAAATGTGACTTATTCTAAAAGTAGCTTTAATGTGTTAAATATAACCTAATTAAAATTATCTTTAGCATTGAATATCACATACAGATAATTTGGTATTGAATAAGGTGACAAAAAATAAGCTAGTATAATGTTACCTTTAACATTTTTCCTTTCTATTAAAAAATGTACATGCATACTATTAAGCTGAAATACTATAATATACTCTAATACAGCCTTTTAGAACACCAAGAATTTTCCTAGCAAGGTAGAAGCTAGCTATGCCATAAACAATGCATTATAATTCCCAGAATAAGAATCTATTTATGAAAATGAAGAATTAGTTCTCACCTTTATGTATGGTGACAAAGACCCCTTCCTTGATCAAACTTCTCTCTAGTGGACCCTCTTCTCAGCTAGGCCTCGTACTTGGCCTGTAAAAACTGCTAACTCATCCAGAAGTGATTGCATTCATCCTGTCCCACACATCACTAAGAGCCTGGAACAAACATTAGCTTTGTTTCTATCAGCTTAAAGTTCCTGTTCCTAGGACAGTACCAGACCTTTTAAAATGCCTGCCTGAGAAAGCAAAGTTTAAAGCAGCTGGAAGAATTTACTGCTCATTCCAGTCAGACCTGACCAAAAACCCTTGACCTCCCTCTTCTTAGAAGCATTAATTTAGAAAACTTGCAGATGTAAATACTTCACTGTCCCTTTCCTCAGGCTCTGTGGGAGGGTAGGGGGTCTAACTTCTTTAACCCATGTGTTATTTAGAAGTGTGTTGTTTCATCTCTGATTTTTCCCCCAGTTTTTTTTTTTTCCTGCTATTAATGTTTAGTTCAATTCTATTGTGATCAGAGGATAGGCATTGTGTGATTTCTATTCTTTTAAATTTGTTAAGATGTTTTTATATCCCAGGATGTGCTCTATTTTGGTGAGTGTTCCATGTGCTCTGAAGAAGGTGTATGTTCTGTTGTTGGATAGTCTATAGATGTCAATAATATCCCGTTGATTGATGGTATTGTTGAGTTCAATTATGTCCTTACAGATTTTCTGCCTGCTGGATCTGTCCATTTGTGATAGAGGGGTGTTAAAATCTCCAGCTCTGACAGTGGATTCATCTGCTTCTCTTTGCAATTTTATTAGTTTTTGCCTCACATACTTCATCTCACATAGCTCTATTGTTAGGCACATGGACATTAAGGATTGTTAGGCATTCATGTAGAATTGACTACTTTATTACTGTGTCCTTCTTTATCCCTGATAATTTGCTTTGAAGTCCGCCCTGTCTACTATTAATATAGCTACTCCGGCTTTCTTTTGATTAATGTTACCATGGTATATTTTTCTCAATTCATTTACTTTTAATCTGTATGTATCTATAAATTTATAGGGGTTTCTTACAGACAGCATCTATTTGCATTTTTTTAAAGATTTATTTTTTTTTTTTTTTTAGTGAGAGAGTGCAGTGGGGAGGGGCAGAGAGAGGGAGAGTCTTAAGCAGACTCTGCACTGAGTGCACAGCCTGAGGTGGTGCTTGATCTCATGACTCCAGATCACCACCTGAGCCAAAACCAAGAATCAGGCACACAACCAACTGTACCACCCAAATGCCCCTGAGTCTTGTTTTTTGATCCACCCTGACAATCTCTGTCTTTTAATTGGTGCATCAATAATCAAAGTTCTTACTGGTATAGTTGGATTAATATGTACCATATTTGTTATTGTTTTCTATTTATTGACCTTGTTTATTCTTATTTTTGTCTTCCAGTCTTGTTTTGTTTTGTGTGTGTGTGTGTGTGTGTGTGTGGTTTTTTTTTTTGAAAAGATTTTATTTATTTATTTGACAGACAAAGATCACAAGTAGGCAGAGAGAGAGGAGGAAGCAGGCTCTCTGCTGCGCAGAGAGCCCCATGTGGGGTTCGATCCCAGGACTCTGGGATCATGACCTGAGCTGAAGGCAGAGGCTTAACCCGCTGAGCCACCCAGGCGCCCCTGTGTGTGGTTTTAATTGGGCATTTTTTTTATTGAGATATAGTTGACATATAACATTATATTAGTTTCAGGTTCATAAGATAATATTTTGATATTTGTATATATTGCAAAATGATCACCTCAGTAAGTCTACTATTCTCCACTGATGATGTATCTCAGTTTTACTGACAGCTCATTTCTCAGTAAATATCCTCAACAACATAGCACAGGTGGTTTCCTTTTATACAGTCTTTGAATTCTTAGTTATTTTGGATCTGATATCATGTCCACCCATATGTTATATGAGTTAGTATTCAGAGAAAATTAATTAAATGTCAAATCCTCAAACATCCCTCGGGCCATAAAGACAAAGAAGGACTGTAGAAAGAGTAGTTAAACCTTTCTTTCCACTTTACATAGGTTTATTGCTATTTGGTTTATATTCTGTCTTCCCTGATATTTCCAAAATACTAGTATATGACATTATGACATTAGTAGTATGTGTCATTCTTACAAGCTTTCCTGACATAGAAAACTTTGAACTTAAAACATGTATTGAAATTTTCAGCTGAATTTTGAGTTTAATGTTATAGTGGTCAGATGCTAATCATCTTAAATATAGATTCTAATTTTAATTTTCTCATTTGTTTAGTTTTTCCAGTATGAGAGCTATACTGTTTGTTATATTCCTTTTACCTTTTTTTCTGGGTGTTATAAAGCTCATTGTTATGTTTGGAACTCTGTGAAAAATGTAGGGTAGCCCTTTTGGTAACCAGATTTTCCTTTTTCCTTTGGTCTTGTTTTTCTATTGCAGGTAAATTCATATTTTAATGTGTTTCATTTTAAGCTGCTTCAGATTAATTGGATATTATCCAATATATAAATGTATCATAAAAAGTAGAGATAAACAAGATTTGTGGATTTGAAATTTTCTTTTTTAATTTAAATTCAATAAGCCAACAACTAATTAGTTTTTGATGTAATCTTCAGTGATTCATTAGTTGCATATAATACCCAGTGCTCATCACATCATGTGCCCTGCTTAATACCAATCACCCAGTTACCCCATTGCCCCTCCCCCCCATCCAGCAACCCTCAGTTTATTTTCCAGAGTCAAGAGTCTCTCATGGTTTGTCTACCTCCCTGATTTCTTCCCATTCAGTTTTCCCTCCCTTCCCCTATGATGCGCTATACTAGTTCTTATATTCCAGTATGAGTGAAACCATATGATAATTATCTTTCTCTGATTGACGTATTTTACTTAGTATAATGCCCTCCAGTTCCATCCACATCAGTGTAAATGGTAGCTATCCATCCTTTCGGATGGCTGAGTAATCTTCCATTGTATGTATGAACCACATTCTTTTTTATCCATTCATCTGTTAGGGACATCTTGGCTCCTTCCACAGTTTGGCTATTGTGGATATTGCTGCTATGAACATTGGGGTGCAGTTGCCCCTTCTTTTCACTACATCTGTATTTTTGGCGTAAATACCCAGTAGTACAATTGCTGGGTTGTAAGGTAGCTCTACAGAGGTCTTGAGGAACCTCTGTACTGTTTTCCAGAGTGGCTGTACCAGCTTATATTCCCACCAGCAGTGTAAGGGGGTTCCCATTTCTTCACATCATGGCCGACATTTGTTGCTTCCTATCTTGTTAATTTTAGCCGTTCTAACTGGTCTAATGTGGTATCTCATCATGGTTTGGATTTGTATTTCCCCAATGACAAGTGATGTGGAGCATTTTTTCATGTGTCATTTGTATGTCTTCTTTGGAGAAGTGTCTGTTCATGTCTTCTGCCCATTTCTTGACTGGATTATTTGGTTTTTGGGGTGTTGAGTTTGATAGGTTCTTTATAGATCATAGGTACCAGCCCTTTATCTGATATGTCATTTGCAAATATCTTCTCCCATTTCATAGGTTGCCTTTTAGTTTTGTTGACTATTTCTTTTGCTGTACAGAAGCTTTTAATCTTGATGAAGTCCCAGTAGTATATTTTTGCTTTTGTTTCCTTTGCCTTTCATTTAGACAAGAGACATGTCTTGCAAGAAGTTGCTGCAGCCAAGGCTAAAGAGGTTATAGCCTGTGTTCTCCTCTAGGATTTTGATGGATTCCTGTCTACATTTAGGTCTTCTGTCCATTTTGAGTTTATCTTTGTATATGGTTTAAGAGAATCATCCAGTTTTATTCTTCTGCATGTGGCTGTCCAATTTTCACAGCACTATTTATTGAACAGAATGTCTTTTTTCCACTGGATATTCTTTCCTGCTTTGTCAAAGATTAGTTGACAATAGAGTTGAGGGCCCATTTCTGGGTTCCTACTCTGTTCCATTGATAAATGTGTCTGTTTTTGTGCCAGTACTATGCTGTCTTGATGATTATAGCTTTGTAATACAGCTTGAAGTCAGGCATTGTGATGCCCCCAGTTTTGGTTTTCTTTTTCAACATTCCTCTATTTGGGGTCTTTTCTGTCTCCATATAAATATTAGGATTGTTTGTTCCAGATCTGTGAAGAATGTTGATGGGGCATCCCTGTTGTGTTCCTGACCTTAAGGGAAAAGCTCTTAGTTTTTCCCCATTGAGAATGATATTCCATTTGGGCTTTTCGTAGATGGCTTTTATGATATTGAGGTATGTTCTCTCTATCCCTAAATTTGAAGAGTATTAATCAGGAAAGGTTGCTGTATTTTGTCAGATGCTTTTTCTGGATCAATTGAGAGGATTGCATGGTTCTTGTCTTTTCTTATATTAATGTGATCTATCACATTGATTGATTTGCAAATGTTGAACCCACCCTTGCATCCCAGGAATAAATCCCACCTGATTGTGGTGAATAATCCTTTTAATGTACTATTGGATCCTATTGGCTAGTATCTTGGTGAGAATTTTGGCATTCATGTTCATCAGGAATATTGGTCTTTGATTCTCCTTTTTGATGGGGTCTCTCTCTGGTTTGGGGATCAAGGTAATGCTGGCCTCAGAACGGATTTGGAAGTTTTCCTTCCTTTCAGTTTTTTGAAAACAGTTTCAGTAGAATAGGTATTATTTCTTCTTTAAATGTTTGGTAAAATTCCCCTGGGAAGCCATCTCATCCTGGACTCTTGTTTTTTGGGAAGTTTTTGATTACTCCTTCAGTTTTCTTGCTGGTTTTTGGTCTGTTTAGATTTTCTATTTCTTCCCGTTTCAGTTTTGGTAGTTTATAAGTTTCCAGGAATATATCCATTTCTTCCAGATTGCCTAATTTACTGGTATATAGTTGCTCATAGAATGTTCTTAAAATTGTCTGTATTTCCTTGGTGTTGGTCATGATCTTTCCCCTTTCATATATGATTTTATTTATTTGAGTCCTTTCTCTTTTCTTTTCAATAAGTCTGGCTAGAGGTTCATCAATCTTATTAATTCTTTCAGAGAACCAGCTTCTAGTTTTGTTGATCTGTTCTACTGTTCTTCTGGTTTCCATTTTATTGATTTCTGCTGTAATCTTTACTATTTCTCTTCTCCCGCTTGGCTTAAGCTTTATTTGCTGTTCGTTCTCCAGGTCTTTTAGGTTTACGTTTATGTTGTGTATTTGAGATTTTTCTAATTTTTTGAGAGAGGCCTGTATTGCAGTGTACTTCCCTCTTAGGGGCATTTTTGCTGTATCCCAAAGGTTTTGAACCACTGTGTTTTCATTCTCATTTGTTTCCATGAATTTTTGAAATTCTTCTTCAATTTCCTGGTTAACCCATTCATCTTTATGAGGATGCTCTTTAACTTCCAAGTGTTTGAGTTCCTTCCAAATTTCCTCTTGTGATTGAGTTCACATTTCAAAGCATTGTGGTCTGAAAATACACAGGGAGTAATCTCAGTCTTTTGGTATCAGTTGAGACCTGATTTGTGGCCCAGTATGATCTATTTTGCAGAAAGTTCCATTTGCATTTGAGAAGAATGAGTATTCTGTTTTGGGATGGAATGTTCTATATATATCTGTGAAGTCTATCTGGTTCAGTGTGTCATTCAAAGCCCTGTTTCTTTGTTGATCTTCTGTTTAGATGATCTGTCCATTGCTGTGAGTAGGGGGCTGAAGTAGTAGGTTGAAGACCCACTCTTAATGTATTATTTTCAATGTCTTTCTTTACTTTGGTTATTAATTGGTTCATATATAATTGGCTGCTCCCATGTTTGGGGCATAGATATATATAAGTGTTAGATCTTCTTGTTGGATAGACCCTTTAAGTATGATATAGTGTCCCTCTTCATCTCTTACTCCGTCTTTGGTTTAAAATCTAGTTTGTCTGATATGAGAATTGCTATCCTAGCTTTCTTTTGAGAGCAGCTTGAGACAGAAGTTTCCTTACCTATAGAGGGATGAACATCAGACTGACATCAGGCCTTTCCACAGAAACCTGGCAGGCCAGAAAGGGTTGGCATGATATATTCAGGGTACTAAACATGCAGCCAAGAATTTTTTTATCCAGCAAGGCTGTCATTCAGAATGGAAAGAAAAATAAAGAGCTTCCAGGGCAAACAGAAACTGAAGGAACATATGGCCACCAAGCCAGCCCTGCAAGAAATATTAAGGGGTATCCTACAAGCGAAAACAGACTCCAAGAGTCACATAAGCCAGAAAGAAACCGAGATATTCTACAGAAACAGGGACTTTACAGGAAATACAGTGGCACTAAATTCATACAGTAGTTACTCTGAATATAAAGGGGCTAAATAGTCCAACTAGAAGACGAGGGGTATCAGATTGGATTAAAAAGCAAGCCCCATCCAGATGCTGCCTACAACTCATTTTGGACCTAAAGATACCTCCAGACTGAAACTGAGGGGATGGAGAACCATCTACCACACTAATGGACCTCAAAAGAAATTTGGATTTGATTTTTGTTGAAAAGATAATTTGCAGTTTAGCAAGCTTCTACTTGAATTTTTTAAAGACTTTACTACCAATAAAAATCTTTGGATTTGTGTATGTGTTTTAAATATATACATAGGTGTAAATATTTTAAACAACACTGAATAATATGTGAATAGCTGAAAAGAATCAGTCCCTTTACAAAACATTAATAGTTAAAATGGTCTTAAAAAATACCAGCAACCCATCAAGGGCAGGTCATTTTAGATTATTTTAAATGGAAAGTAAAATATTTGATAATTTTTTTTTCTCCCAGAACTATATTCTGTTTTACAGTCAGATGAGGTAAGTATTTAATTTTCTGTAGGGTAATAATAAATTTTTAAAATCAAATGGTAATCATAATGGAGAGATTGCTGAATAGAATGTGAGATGTAAAGTATAATGAACATGAAATTGCTTTAAATAAATAAAGGCAAAAAAAAAAAAAAAAAAAAGAAAAAGAGGAAAGAAACAAAAGGCAGCTGTGGCATATCCAGAACTCTGTTTCAAGAGATTTGGATGATTCGTTTTGAGAAAATTTGTTTCTTTGAACAATTTTTTTGGGGTAGTAGGAAATTCTAGAGTACACCTAAATTAAGTAGTGTAGAGAACCTGACCTGATAATGAATTTACTTTGGATTCAGAAGGTACACAATTTGCAGATTATCTAGATATGACTATAATTGGCAGTCTTTATAACTTAATTCATTATACACTTGAACTATATAAAAGTTAGAACAAAAATTTGCTGGTTCTTCTCCTGAGAAACTTTAGGGAAATGAGTTTATTTTGAGTAAATATAATTAAAAATATTCTAAAGCAAAAGAGAAAAGAAGGCCAATTATGATGATGAAACTTTATTTCCCATCCATTAGTGTGCATTCATTAAAATAAATAATTACAGGTCTGTAGAAAATGTCCTCAATCAGTTTCATTTACAATAATCTAGGTATATTTGTAAAGATTGCCAGAACATTAGTTAAATCCCAGTGTTTTCACGTTTGTACTGGGGGCTTCAGGAAAAATAAAATACTGATAGATGAGAAATGTTTTCATCATACTAATTAAATATAAAAGCAAAGGGTTAGTTACAGAGCTTGATCAGAGACAATGAGAAAGTCAGAGTTGCTTTCTAACTTCACATAATTAATATTTGTCAGGCATTAAAAAGGATTGGAAGAAAAAAAGTTCAGAATTAAGCTAAACAATTTGGTCTCAACATCATTAAAAATAAGCTTCCACCTGCTTCTAATTTTCTTGTTGATTACAAAGGTCATTGGCTGTTTGAACAGTGAGGGAAAAAGGAGCTTTTAGAAGAGCATGCAAATGAAAGCTCAAGCAAAGACTCCTGTATGTTAATGAGTGAGGGGTGTTGATCAGTATGCAGTGGCAGACTCTGACTATGATAAACATGCTTGAATATCTTTCAATTCACAAGGGCACTCATTTAGGTGTGCAAGTCAGCAGCATAAATCCATTATTTGAAATTGTGCTAAGACCTTCAATTACCTTTGTGAAAATAGGTGGTATTTTTATATTTTATAGGATTTGGTCTAATATCTTAAAATAGAGCTTAAAATTCTACCCAAATTACAAATCTTATTAAAATATGATACTAAATTACATTATCTGTGATCTTTTATAAACACACCATTTCTTCTTTTTTATGTGGTTTTTCAGCCTTCTACAAGAACAGTATAATAGCCATTATTCATTGAGCACTAACAATGAACTAGGTGTTTTCTATATATTATCTCCATTAATCATCACACCAACCCTGCTTGTAAGGAATTCCCTGTAAGGAATCATTAATCTAATTTTATGGAAGAAAAACTGAGGCTCAGTTCTCTGAGGTGATAGATTTAGAATTATTGCCTTTTTAGCTATAATACTTCCTCAAAATTCCTGTCACTGTGGTTCTTAATAAGGAATACTTACAATACCACCTAAGACATTTTTGAACTTTTTTGGAGTTGGACTTCATGTCTGAAACTTCTGTTCAATATGTTTTTGGTGCTAAAAGTTCTCTGTATTTTATTTATTTATAATTTTAAAGAGAGCAATAGTTACACTGATGTGCACTCTCAGTTGAGAATTACTGTTAGTGCCATTATAGAATATAGTTACCAAAACACTGGTTTCAACTCTCACTAGAATTTAGATACAAATTCATGGTCCTGGACTCTGGGTCCTAGAGAAATTTGGCTTCTATGCTAGTATTACCAGCTAATGTCTATTGATTTCTTATTATGTGCTTGATACTATGCTAAGCAGTTTATGTATAATAACTGTTTAATCTTCACAGTGGCATTACTTCCCAGATACTCTTATAAACTCATTTCATAGATAAAGAACTGAGGCATAGAGTGTTAAGGAATTTGCACAAGATAACAGAATTTGAATGGATACCGTGTGACTACAGAGCCTACATTCTTAAAATATTCCCTGAATACTTACTAGTGTGTCTATAGCACTTAAAGAATCTGTTTTCTAGATTATGAAACATTTCACATATCCAGATTAATATGTGTATCATTGATGATAGATACATAGAATAATAATAAAATGCATATTTAATTGTTAAGATATAGAACATAATAAGAATTATACCCTTAGTTACTATGTGGTTTTATAATGTATTTGAAATAAAGTTAGATTCATTTGTGTCTCTTTATATTGCATTTTATTTTATTTATTTTTAAAGATTTTATTTATTTATTTGACAGAGAGAGAGAGATCATAAGTAGGCAGAAAGGCAAGCAGAGGGAGAGGGGAAAGCAGGCTCCCTGCTGAGCAGAGAGCCCGAAGAGGGGCTCGATCCCAGGACCCTGAGACCATGACCTGAACAGAAGGCAGAGGTTTTAACCCACTGAGCCACCCAGGTGCCCCTATATTGCATTTTGTTTTATTTTTAAAAAAATTTTCCCCCTATATTGCATTTTAGACATTTTTCCATCTTTGTTGATTTACCTTGAATTTGCTTTCTGATAAACACATATGTATGTGGATAGGTATACACACACATAAATCATTCTCCTTACTTTTCTTACATATAAGTGGGGCTTTTTGTGCTTTACTTTCTTCACTAACAATATAATTCTAGAAATAACTTCCCATCTATTGAAAATAACTTGCTCATTCTTCTCGTAGCCTTACAGTACTCCATTTCATTAAATACCATAGGTTGCTCAACTAATCTCCTATGGATGTGTATTCAGATTATTTCCAATATTTGCAATTGCAACTAATGTCATAATTAATACACTTTCGCACATGTAGTTTTAATTATTTGAGGTGTAACTTAAGGGTAATTCATAAAAGGATTGCTAGGTCAAAGGGTAAATGAATATGCAGGTTGGTAATATTACCAACTTCTCTGTAAGCCTGCACATTGTGTAGTTCTATCTGTATTTTATGAGTTCCTATTCTTCCATAACTCTATCAACAGAAGTGTTGACAACTTTTGAATTTTTTCCAGTGTTGTATGTTGTATATAATGCTTCACTATTTCAATGGATTATTTGCACTTATTTGAAGGAGATCAAATATTTTTTCATGTATTTAAGAACTATTTTTAGGGCACCTGGGTGGCTCAGTGGGTTAAAGCCTCTGCCTTTGGCTCAGGTCATGATCCCAGGGTCCTGGGATCGAGCCCCGCCTCGGGCTCTCTGCTCAGCAGGGAGCCTGCTCCCCCTACCCTCTCTCTGCCTGCCTCTCTGCCGACTTGTGGTCTCTGTTGTCAAATAATAAAAAAAAAAGAACTATTTTTATATCATAATTTCAAGCATTCTTTATTCATATTTTGCCCATTTTTATGTCAGAATTTTTTAGTCTTTTTTGTCTTGTTCTTTTCAAAAGACTTCATCATTTATTATGGTAGTTTTCCCACCATATTTATTATTAGTGCTTAACACTTTTCCTGCTTTATTACTTATCTTTTAGTATCTTCCAAGAACTTTTTAAAATAATGTAGTTTATTATTTTTAAATAGCAGATGTATTTTTGAACTACAGCTAGTTTCCTGTCTTGCTTAAAAACTCTGAGGACACCACCACTTTTACCCCCACCTCCATCAAGGAAGAGACACAGAAATGACATCGTATCTCCTGTGAAAGTGGAAATACGCTTTTAATCTGTGTCATTTTTCCGTGGTCACAGCTTTGTATGTCTTTTAATCTGGACCATTTTTCAGTGGCCACAGCTTTGTGTGTGAGTCCTCGAATCAATTCACCATCATATAGATTTTAAAACTGAAGCTCCATAACACAGATAACTGGATTGTCAGTTTCTCCAAAAGCTAATAACCACTTTAGTTTAATACTCCATTTATTTCTCCTACTTCTCCTTCCTCTTCTTTCTGCCTCTCCCTACTTCCCTCACTCCCTATACCTCTTTCCTTCTATGAGGGATTTCTCTAATTCCTTACCATTTCATCAATAATTTCAAACACATTTATTTTAACATACATTTTGGTTTGTTTTAGATGTTTTATTTTTGTAGCTTTTTTTAGGATATCTAGTTTGCCATATTACCATATTACAGAAGTCGAAAGTATCAGACATTCTTTTTCAATACTACAGAAGACACTGTTCATTAACATTGATGCATCTGAATGAAAACTCCAACTGAGACATTCCTCTAACCTTATTTTGCATTTCCCTTGTATGAGGATGTTTGAGAGAAAGTTTTGAACAGATATTTTGTTTACTAAATATATGTCCTCAAGTTGAAAAATAAAGTAAGCATCATCAAAAATAACAAGGGAAAGAAGTACAGGTGTGAAGACAAAAAATTAAAAAAAATTCATACCATTAAGCTATATCCCCAAATCAGATTAAAATGATTTACTCTTTTTTTTTTCAATTTAGGATTTTTCTCCTTACAACTTTATTCATTGACTTATTTAATATTAAAAATTTTATAATCAATAGATACACTTTATATAAAAATGTGATGAAACAGGGTCAGTTTTGGGTAATAGTTTCTAGCACCTATTTATGGACCAAATGCAGCTGTATAGGAAACACTGAAAAGCTTATTAAAAATACATATCCTAACACAATCTATAAAGAAAATATATCAATAAACCATATTTTATAAAAAAATAAATAAAAATAAAAAAAATAAAATAAAATAAAAAAATAAAAATAAAATAAAAAAATAAAAAAAAATACATATCCTAGGATTTATACTTTTTTTTTCTTTTTTTTTTTTTTAAGTAGGCTCCATCCTGGACATGGAGCCCAACATGGGGTCTCAACGACTCTGAGATCAAGATCTGAGCTGAGATCAAGAGTCATATGCTTAACCAATTGAGCCACCCAGGCATCCCAGAACTAACCCATTTAAACACAGATAAATAGTAATACAGATAGGGAAAGGGAAGGTTAAAAAAATAAATTGCCTAAAGTTGTACAGCAGGTATCTGACAAATAAGTGAGTTGACACATAGTGTAAGGGCCTATTTAGCCAGAGCAATGCCATGGGGTTAAACAGTGATTTTGTTGTTTATTCAGTAAAACTTAAACTGTCCCTGCCCCCCTTCCCCCAGGTGACATACTTAAAAACAAGTCCTGGAAACCAGTCCCAGGTAACAAAGCCCAAATACAAGGGTGGGTCAGGCCAGGTGGAGTTATCCAATCGGTGGGAGCGCATACTGTCTCCCTAGCCACCAAGGAATATGGGCCCCACCCTTTGGGTGCCTTTTTGGGCGCCCATTCTGACCAAGGTGATAGGCTAGTTCAAATATCTACTATAGGGTAAATTGTGATTCAATTGGTCACTTACATGTGACCTAGCATGATTATGCAGCTTTCTCTGTGTGTTACAATCTCATTGGCCACCTGTGCGTGGCCAGGCCCAACCACATGGCCCTTGCCCTTTGAAAGTTAGTTGGTAAGGCAGGGAGATGTCACCTCTTTGCAAGAGACGGCCCTGGCCGGTCAGTTTGATTCTCAATGCTTGGTGCAAAATAAAGCTCTGCTTGACCTTTGCTTTGTATCAGTCTCAGTCTCACTCCTTTGACCATGGACCCAACAATAGTTATGTCTAAAGATGCTAGTGTTGGATATATTCTCTATGACATTTGTGTCAGCTTTCCAGTTTTTCAAATTATCTATTTGTCCATCATGAAGACAATGCAGTTGAATGGTATGAACTATGTAGCAATATCCCAAATTTAGTACAAAATAATAAAATTTATTTAGTTGTTAGTTAGAATTTTCCAAACTAATAGAAAAGTAAACACTAAGAAGAGTGGGTAAATATCAATAGTTTAATGTGATATATGTTTATTCCTGAAATTGATGTCATGATATATTTTGTGGTAGAGACAATAAATTATAAGAGACAAAATAAATACATTGCAAACACAAATTTATTTGGAAAATAGAAGTATATAGACAATTTACTTATAACTGATGTTACATAATTCTCTTGATAACAGTGAATTGCTAGGGTGAATGAATATGAAATAGAAAGGAGAACATTTCATGGGACTCTTTTCACTGAATGTCATTTCTTAAACCAAGCAAAATGGAACCTGGGTGAAGCCTAAAGGGTAGACAGTTATCCTCTAGGGTATGTAAAAGACCCAGAAAGGGGATTGTCTCATATTTATTTCTAATTTGGAATGTTAATCTGTATTAATAATTTCTCTAGTTTCTTAACTTCTCTTGACCCAAACTTTCTCTGCTCTTTTCTTTTCTTTTTTTTTATTTTTTATTTTTTATTTTTTAAAGATTTTTTTTTTTTTATTAATTTGTCAGAGAGAGAGAGAGAGAGAGAGAGAGTGAGCACAGGCAGATAGAGTGGCAGGCAGAGGCAGAGGGAGAAGCAGGCTTCCTGCTGAGCAAGGAGCCCGATGTGGGACTCGATCCCAGGACTCTGGGATCATGACCTGAGCTGAAGGCAGCCGCTTAACCAACTGAGCCACCCAGGCGTCCCTCTGCTCTTTTATTTTCTGAGGACATACTTCATAAAGAAAATATATACGGAAGTTCAGACATGTTAAAGGAAAAGAGATATATTCTGTTGGCTCTGCCTCAATACTACATCTCTAAGTGTATATTGTCCCATAGGACTTTCAAGGTAAAAGCCTCAGATTCAGTATCAGCAAATGCTTATGTACTATCATTAATACCAAAATGTATACTTCATTGAAAAAGCTCTATTTGTTCAGTGGGCCAGATGCCAGAAATCAGGCACTGGTAGAAACAGTCAAATATAGCTGACGAAATATAATATAGGAAAATAAGATAAAAGTAGACTAAGGAGAAAAGAAATAAGACAGCATGAGTTATGTCCTCTACTCCCTGTCCCCAAATCCAGGAGTTGGACTGAACTGCTGATAGTTAGCCTGAAATGCAGCCAACCTAATATTGACTTGATGTAGCCAGTATCTCAAATAAACCTCAGCTGTTATAGTGTGGGAACCAAGAGACTTCACACGGGAGCATGCTAGGAAGTGCAGTGGATATGTTGTTAATAGTATTTGGTGTTATGATGAATTGCAGGAAATGTGTGGGGATTCTATAGAAGAAGACACTATTCATTAACATTGATGCATTTGAATGAAAACTCCATCTGAGGCATTCCTCTAACTTTATTTTGCATTTCTACAAATGCAAAATTTGTATTTTGGCCAGTCTTCTCAAAAATTTCTCTAAAGGACACAGAAGATATTGAGGCATTCAGAAGGTTTTGTAAATGAATTATAATTAATTAATATTTGGAAATGGCATGTAAATGAGGTGGGGAGAGATGAGTGAGCCATTTTTGAATATTCTAGCAAGAAATATGAGGATAATTTATTTAATTTTGTACACACATTACTATATTTAATGGAGACTGAAACCTTGATAGTTATTAGAACTTAGAACTTCAGGAGATGCAATACATCACATGTTAATGTATTATATGGATATCAGTAAGTTTCAAAGCTCTTACAGAGAATGCAAGGAGAAAAGAAGTATTTAATTACACTGATTTCCAAAAGTAGTCACATATGTTCACCGTTTGCCTTAATAATGTAGAATGTACACAAGAAGATACCAGAAGACTGTTTTTTTTGTTTTTATTTTTTTACTTTTTATTTCTTTTCAGCATAACAGTACTCATTGTTTTTGCACCACACCCAATGTCCCATGCAATATGTGCCTAATACCCACCACCTGGTTACCCCAACCTCCCACTCCCCACCCCTTCAAAACCCTCAGGTTTTTTTTCAGAGTCCATAGTCTCTCATGGTTCACCTCCCCTTCCAATTTCCCTCAACTCCCTTCTCCTCTCCATCTCCCCATGTCCTCCATGTTATTTGTTATGCTCCACAAATAAGTGAACCCATATGATAATTGACTGTCTCTGCTTGACTTATTTAACTCAGCATAATCTCTTCCAGTCCCGTCCATGTTGCTACAAAAGTTGGGTATTCATCCTTTCTGATGGAGGCATAATACTCCATAGTGTATATGGACCACATCTTCCTTATCCATTCGTCCATTGAAGGGCATCTTGGTTCTTTCCACAGTTTGGCGACTGTGGCCATCACTGCTATAAACATTGGGGTACAGATGGCCCTTCTTTTCACTACATTTATATCTTTGGGGTAGATACCCAGTAGTGCAATTGAAGGGTCATAGGGAAGCTCTATTTTTAATTTCTTTAGGAATCTCCACACTGTTCTCCAAAATGGCTGCACCAACTTGCATTCCCACCAACAGTGTAAGAGGGTTCCCCTTTCTCCACATCCTGTCCAACACGTTTCCTATCTTGCTAATTTTGGCCATTCTAACTGGTGTAAGGTGGTATCTCAATGTGGTTTTAATTTGAATCTCCCTGATGGCTAGTGATGATGAACATTTTTTCATGTGTCTGATAGCCATTTGTATGTCTTCATTGGAGAAGTGTCTGTTTATATCTTCTGCCCATTTTTTGATATGATTATCTGTTTTGTGTGTATTGAGTTTAGAGTTCTTTATAGATCCTGGATATCAACCTTTTGTCTGTACTGTCATTTGCAAATATTTTCTCCCATTCCGTGGGTTGCCTCTTTGTTTTGTTGACTGTTTCCTTTGCTGTGCAGAAGCTTTTGATCTTGATGAGGTCCCAAAAGTTCATTTTCACTTTTGTTTGCTTTGCCTTTGGAGACATATCTTGAAAGAAGTTGCTGTGGCTGATATCACAGAAGTTACTGCCTATGTTCTCCTCTAGGATTCTGATGTATTCCTGTCTCACGTTGAAGTCTTTTATCCATTTCGAGTTTATCTTTGTGTACGGTGTAAGACAATGGTCGAGTTTCATTCTTCTACATATAGCTGCCGAGTTCTCCCAGCACCATTAATTGAAGAGACTGTCTTTTTTCCACTGTATATTTTTTCTTGTTTTGTCGAAGATTAACTGACCATAGAGTTGAGGGTCCATATCTGGGCTCTCTACTCTGTTCCACTGTGTGTCTGTTTTGATGCCAGTACCGTGCTGTTTTGGTGATCCATCACAGCTTTGTAGTAAAGCTTGATATCAGGTAACGTGATGCCACCAGTTTTATTTTTGTTTTTCAACATTTCCTTAGCAATTCGGTGTCTCTTCTGATTCCATACAAATTTTAGGATTATTTGCTCCAGCTCTTTGAAAAATACCGGTGGAATTTTGATCAGAATGGCCTTAAAAGTATAGATTGCTCTAGCAGTATAGACATTGTAACAATGTTTATTCTTCCGATCCAAGAGCATGAAATGGTCTTCCATCCTTTTGTGTCTTCTTCAATTTCTTTTTTAAATTTATGTATTTGACAGACTGAGATCACAAGTAGACAGAGAGGCAGGCAGAGAGAGAGGAGGAAGCAGACTCCCCACTGAGCAGAGAGCCTGATGTGGGGCTTGATCCCAGGACCCTGAGATCATGACCCGAGCCGAAGGCAGAGGCCCAACCCACTGAGCCACCCCTTTCATGAGTGCTCTATAGTTCCTTGAGTACAGATCCTTTACCTCTTTGGTTAGGTTTATTCCCAGGTATCTTATGGTTCTTGGTGCTATAGTAAATGGAACTGATTCTCTAATTTCCTTTTCTGTATTTTCATTGTTAGTGTATAAGAAAGCCGCTGATTTCTATACATTGACTTTGTATCCTGCCATGTTACTGAATTGCTGTATGAGTTCTAGTAGTTTGGGGGTGAAAAATCCAGAATACACCAGCTGTCTCTACACCTTAAAGAACTGGAGAATCAACAACAAATCAAACGAACTCCACACATAAGAAGGGAAATAATCAAGATTAGAGCAGAGACCAATGAGGTAGTGACCAGAGATACATTAGAAATTATCAATGAAACTAGAAGCTGGTTTTTTGAAAGAATCAATAAGATCGATAAACCATTGGCCACACTAATCCAAAAGAAAGAGAGAAAGCCCAAATTAATAAAATTATGAATGAAAAGGGAGAGATCACAACTAACACCAAGGAAGTAGAAACAATCATCAGAAGTTATTATCAACAGTTTTATGCCAATAAGCTAAGCAACCTAGATGAGATGGATGCATTCCTGGAAAGCTATAAACTCCCAAAATTGAACCAGGAAGAAATTGACAACCTGAATAGAACAATATCTAGTAATGAGCTTAAAGCAGTGATCAAAAACCTCCCAAAAAACAAGAGCCCAGGACCTGACGGATTCCCTGGGGAATTCTACCAAACTTTCAAAGAAGAAATAACACCTATTCTCCTGAAGCTGTTTCAAAAAATTGAAGCAGAAGGAAAACTTCCAGACTCTTTTTATGAAGCCAGCATTACCCTGATCCCCAAACCAGGCAAAGACCACACCAAAAAGGAGAATTTCAGACCAATATCACTGATGAATATGGATGCTAAGATTCTCACCAAGATCCTAGCAAACAGGATCCAACAGCACATTAAAAAGATTATCCACCATGACCAGGTGGGATCCATCCCTGGGTTACAAGGATGGTTCAACATTCGCAAATCAATTAATGTGATAGAACAAATCAATAAGAGAAGAGAGAAGAACCATATGGTCCTCTCAATTGATGCAGAAAAAGCATTTGACAAAATCCAGCATCTGTTCCTGATTAAAATGCTTCAAAGTATAGGGATAGAGGGATCATTCTTGAACTTCATAAAATCTATCTGTGAAAGACCCACAGCAAATATCATCCTCAATGGGAAAAAGGTGGCAGCCTTTCTGTTAAGATCAGGAACATGACTTGTTCAACACCACCACTCTTGTTCAACATAGTATTAGAAGTCTTAGCAACAGCAATCAGACAACAAAGAGAAATAAAAGGTATCCAAATTGGCAATGAAGAAGTCAAACACTCTCTTTGAAGATGACATGATTCTTTTTATGGAAAACCCAGAAGATTGTTTTTATAAACGACTGGACAGTTGGGTGATCTTTTTGTCTAGGATTGCAATTAAGTATAAAATTTATAAATGAAAGATGATCTACACAATTCTCCCTCCAAAAAAAAAAAAAAAAAAAAAAAAACAAAAACAAACAAAAAAAAACCACCAGTAAAATGTGAAAGGACTTGATGTATTCTTAAATAGGATTATTCATGAAAAATCAAGTCCACAAGGATGAATGTATGTTTTCTTAAAAGATTTTATTTATTTATTTGAAAGAGAGACAGAGAGAGAGAGCGTGCACAGCAGGGTGGAGGAGTAAAGGGAGAGGGAGAAACAGACTCCCTGCAGGGAGTCTGATTCTGGACTTGATCCCAGGACCCTGTGTTCATGACCTGAGCCAAAGGGAGACACTTAACTGAGTGAGCCACGCAGATTCCCTGATTTTTTAACCTTCCAAGAAAATTGAACTTTTCTTTCGAAGAAAAAAAATTTTCCTACATTATTTCCAGCCTTAAGAAAACCAAAGGGAGATCTTTCAGTTGTGACTTAAAGCTGAACTATCAAAAAATCTTGTGTAAACAGAAATCTTAAGCTAGTTCAGGTACAAAATGCAGCCAAAGTTGTTTTTTCATCCTGTGAACAATGACAATCAGCTGTCCCTTTGATAATGGCTTTCTAGTTCACCATTTTTTCTTGCAGTAGGTTAGGAAAAATAAACTGGCCAATAGAGTCTTTTTTTTTTTTTTTTTGCCTTTAAAAAAAAAACTAACATACAATGTAATACCTGGGGTACAGGTGTGGTAATGTGACTCCTCAGTCTTACACAATTCACAGCATTCACCATAGCACATACCCTCCCCAATGTCCATCACCTAGCAACCCCATCTCTCCCACCTTCCTCTCCACTCTAGCAACCCTCAGGTTTTTTCCTGAGATTAAGAATTTCTTATGCTTTGTCTCCCTCCCTGGTTTCATCTTGTTTGCTTTTTTTCTCTTCACTATGATCTTCTGCCTTGTTTCTCAAATTCCACATATCAGTGAGATCATATGATAATTGTCTTTCTCTGGTCGACTTATTTTGCTTAGCATAATATCTTCTAGTTTCATCCTTGGCATTGCAAATGGCAAGATTTCATTTTTTGATGGCTGCATAATATTCCACGTGTGTGTGTGTGTGTGTGTGTGTGTGTGTGTGTGAGAGAGAGAGAGAGAGAGAGTGAGTTAATGTCTTTTGCCCATCTATTGACTGGGTTATTTATTCTTTGGGTGTTGAGTTTGATAAATTCTTTATAGATTTTGGATACTAGCCCTTTATCTGATGTCATTTGCAAATATCTTCTCCACTCTGTCAGTTGTCTTTTGGTTTGTTGACTGTTTATATGCTTATGGATTAGAAGAACAAGTATTGTTAACTTGTCTATGCTACTTAGAACAATCTATACATTTAATGCAATCCCTATCAAAATACCATCAACTTTTTTCAAAGAAATGGAACAAATAATCCTAAAATTTGTATGGAACCAGAAAAGACCCTGAATAGCCTGAGGAACGTTGAAAAAGAAAACCAAAGTGGGCAGCCACATAATTCTAGACTTCAAGCTCTATTACAAAGCTGTAATCATCAAGACAGTATGGTACTGGCACAAAAATGGACTCATAGATGAATGGAACAGAATAGAGAGCCCAGAAATGGACCCTCAATTCTATGATCAACCAATCTTTGATAAAGCAGGAAAGAATGTGCAATGGAAAAAATACAGTCTCTTCAACAAATGGTGTTGGGAAAACTGGACAGCCACATGGAGAATAATGAAACTGGATCATTTCCTTATACTATACACAAAAACAGACTCCAAATGGATGAAAGACTTCAATGTGAGACAAGAATCCATCAAAATCCTTGAGGAGAACACAGGCAGCCATCTCTTTGACAACAACTTCTTCCTAGAAACATCGCCAAAGGCAAGGAAAGCAAGGGCAAAAATGAACTATTGGGCTTTCATGAAGATAAACGTCTTTTGTATAGCAAAGGCCGGTAGAATCTTGACAGGCCATGTTGCATCCTAAAGATCCTTTTCTAAGACTGCTTTAATTTTACTTCAATTTTAAAGAACCTAAATATTTTTATTCCTACCCTAGATGTTCAGATAACCTCATTTCAAAGCTATAAGGGTGATTTCTGACATGGGGTAAACAAGGCCACGTGGGAATAAATTTAACCTAAAAAATCTCTGTAAAGGAAAGAGTTACATTAGAACTTCAATAAGACTTTCATCATCCCTGAGGAAGAGACTTGAGTTCTATTAAGATATTAAGATATCCAGCTGAAGGAAGCCATTTTGGCTGCAGGACTGGGAGAGTGGACAGTGCCTCTGACAGGGCATCAGAAAGATGTGAACACAAAATATCTGCTGAGGCTAGAAAATTCTCCTTTTTTTTTTTTTTTTTCTTCTTTTCCTGGGTCTCAGTATTTCAGGGCAGAAAGAGGTGTTGGAATTTGGACTTTGATGGGTAGGAAAGGTTGCTGAGTTTGAGAATCAAGACATATATACTTAAAACTGTATATACCCTCCCAGGAGGAGCCCCTGAGAACTGGGGACACCAGCCTAGATCAGAAATCAGACAAAGCAAACCCCCTGAGTCTCAGCAAATTATACTCTTAGTTTAGATCTAGTGCCTGGTCTTGATTAAGTATATCTCTGCCCAGTTTCTCTTTCTTCTTCAATATTTTACAGTCTAGAGAATTTGGCCCTAGGTTTAATAGTCTTTTATGAGCCTTTGGGTGACTTCATATGAGTAAAGATACATAAGGTGAAAAAGAATTTGAAATATGATCTTGGATTAAAAACTAATTTGGACTCCACAAAATTATCTCCTATCTTAGCAGTCACCCACCCCTCAGTAATAATGGATCATGGTGGCTATGGATATTGTTGTCATCTTTGTCAGATCCTGAACAGCAAGGTAATATCCTAAAAAATAGTTAATATGAAAATTAAACCCTCCCTTTATCAGTAATAAGATAATCCTATCATGTCCAAGTCTCTCTAAGTATTCATAAAATATATTTTTTCACAACAACTGGATTACTTTGTATCAAGGCCTTTAGTTCACTTGATGATTTGGAAACGTTTCCTTCCTGTACTTCAGGTGAATTTATCATCTCTAAATTGATCTGTTGATTGATGACTAAATAAATTTGTAGGAGGCAGTGATTCTGGCATATGATTTACCTCAAATAATTGAACATTCAAATAATTTAGAAGGTTCTGTTTCATGATCACCATAGCCATAGGTTATCACCATCCATAAGTCTCAGACTACTATGTCTATATTGTTGCCTAGTTAGAGGATCTGTAAATTGCAATAAGAAATGAAATAGGAGTAGGTATGTCTATCACTTACCTTTGGTCCAGATGACAGTCTAAGATACTGGATGACTGTTTCATGATTCTCTTTTTAAGTTGGTAACTGTGGGTCACATCTGTTCCTATTTTGTCTTCACTATCCCAGGTTAGGAAGCATCCTGACATCCTCATTTACATTCTCCATCTGGATAAACAGCCCGATATTTCATGCACTGTTATCGATGTATGAAGGTTAGAGAGTTAAAATATAGCTTATATGGGTTCCTTTTACTTGATACAGTAATATATTTCTGAAGATTAGATTTTGGATTCCTCCAGAATAGTCCACCCCATTGTACTCACCAGATAGTCAAAACAAATGTGATAATTGAAAGCTATTTAAAAATTTTGAGCAGATTTAGTTTACAAATCCAAAGACTTAATATTATAGTTAAGGAGCACAAGAGAAGTTCTGTCAAAGGGCGAAATAGTTAGGTCCCTTTAGTTTTTGATTGCAGATGAATAACAATAAGCTCAATATGCTTGCAGAACAAAGTAGATTTCCCAGCTGCTAGAAGCGTCCAAGGAGAGGATTGGAATCTGAAGAGTGATTTCATTATTGTGGTGAGCTTTGAGGTGCCTTTGAAACTCCAGATTGAAATTTTAGCTTTCTTTTTTGCCTGTAATGTTCTCCTTATTTACCTATACTTTATATGAACAAACAAAAATCCTTGCCTCCTCAACACTCAGCTGAATTTCCATTTCCACAGTGATGCTCAACTAAAACTAATCTGAAAGAGTTCTCTTTCTCTTCTCCACATCTCTAGGGGCATCTCCTAAAATGTGTAGGAAATAAAACAGCATTTATACAACATGTTTACAGATGTTAGGTGTTCCATGATCAACTCAATTTGGAAAATATTCTGTTAAAATGAAACAGGCTTGGTTAATATATGAGTTTTGAGATTGAGAAATATAGCATATAGTTAATTTGAGTTATGAGCTTTAAGAATGAAGTGTAAGATGGCAAATTTCACAGTTGTGTTTGATATCCAACAATTTTTTCAGTGTAGTAAAAGGCCAGTGAGTATTCTTAGATTAGTTGAGAAATACTTCAATTCTATGAAAATTATTATGTAAGCCATTTATTTTATACTTAATTCTATGTTATCATTAATTGTTCAACTTCCCATATGTGTATTATCTTTTCTTAAGGTAAAGGCACATGAAATAGAAGTTTTTGCATGCTCTCTTTTCTCAATCCCCTGGTGCCTAATGGTGACACTGAGTACTGAATATGAATTACTTAAAAAAATTAATTTCTGTGTGTTTTCAATATAGAGAATCTCCCTACTAGTTTGTCCAGACCTTTACCCCACTGTCAACAACTACATTTTTATACACAAGAGTCTATTTTCACACTGAATCATGTATATCTTATTCTAATAATGCATATATACTACCTATGTCAATTTACCAGATATGTAAAAGTGTTATATAATATTATAGCAAATGATACTTAAGAGTTTTTTAGGGAAGAGGTAGAATCATACTTTCCCAAAATAATTCTTTATCTCTATCACTATTTCTATCAACTATGTGTATTTTTGCTTTCTTAGTTAAATATGTTGCCCCCAAACTAAATTTTTCTCATTTGAATTCTCTTCTATTAGTAAATTACTTTGTACAATTGGAGTGTTTTTATAACAAAAAAGAACTTCCATTAAACTCAACTGAGAAATGTCATAAGTTAGAATAATACATAGTACTAGATTTTTCTTTGCTTGAAGTGCACATCCTTACAAAGCAAGTGACTAATTCTTACCTAATAGTTACCTTTTCATTAGAATCAACCTTTTGACTTTCCCTGAATCGGTATCCTCCCTCCTTTCTGTCTTCCTTCAATATTAATGGTTAATCCCATTCTTAGAGACATGTACCTCTATGAAATAGCTCCTCTTCATCTTAAATATGAATATGATTTTTATAAATCTCAATAGTTTCTGGGCTACGATATGTGTATCTCCTTGCTATTTTGTCAGTACACATCATTTGATCTACAAAGCGTGTCAATCTGCAGATTTCCTAAGCATGACTTAAGGTTGGAGAAAAAATTGAGAACATAAGTATATTTTATCAAAAATTGATTTCTTCAAAGTAATCATCAATCATCAATATCTTTTTAATTCAAGTAATGCTCTTGTTAAACTCTTTACACACTCATAAACTGGCATTTTTTAACTTGATATACTTTCCATTGAAGTAAAAAACACAATATGCCATAAACTTGGGTAATGATCAATAGCTCACAATGTGGAGTTATATCATAGAAACTATCACTTTTATCTTTATTAAATCTTCCATCTTGGTGCTACCAATGCAAGTACAATGTGATTTTTACATAGTTATACTTTCTAAGGTTTAATGAAGAAAAATTGCAGTTAGCTTTCTTTTTGAAGTAACTCATAAGGTTTACATGTAAAACCACCAACTATGCTAATAAGAGAAAATGTGAAAAATGTGAACAGATCACAATATCATTTATTTTACTATCATGTAAAATGCTGTAGAATAGAGAGGTTTTTTTTTTTTTTAAAAGATTTTATTTATTTGTCAGAAAGAGAGAGAGAGATTGCACAGGCAGACAGAGTGTCAGAGGAAGAAGCAGGCTCCCTGCGGAGCAAGGAGCCAGATGCGGGACTCAATCCCAAGACGCTGGGATCATGACCTGAGCCGAAGGCAGCCGTTTAACCAACTGAGCCACCCAGGCGTCCCAGAATAGAGAGGTTTTGGTAGAACTATTCACCAGGAGATGAAGTTTACATAAAAATAGGGGGAAATACTGAAGAAATTTGTAGGAAAAAAGCTTGTAAATAAAACACGCATCTTGAGGGACAGACTGGTTCTCTTACTTGTGTCTCCAACAGAGATTTCCTCCTATTTTCTTGCTAGTAGAACCTGCTTTTGTTAAGGAATTGACATGGGTGTGCTGAGGAAAGGTGGGTCCCACCACAAAGTAGGATTTTTTTTTGTCCTTAAGTCAACCATAGAAATCTCTTTCTTCTCTTTTAGAGAGTACTTTAGAATTGGACATTGATCCAGTTCAGCTTATTGAGAAATCAGGATATTGTGCTAGGAAACTGTTAAGAGATTTAAAGAAATTTCCCCCTTTTTCCCTTACTTTGGAAAAGGTACTGCTGCTTGTAGTGACATCATTCTTGCAAACATTGGGGGAATCAGGAGTTGTGCAGAGTAGCTGATCTATGTCTCTGACATTGGTGAGTATCTGACTTAACCCCAGATTTACCATTTTCTGGATTTTTGTCATGGAAAGAATAAAATTATGTGGTTCAGCCACTTTTAGTTTTAGAAGGCTGCCTAAAATTTATTGGTGTGTATGTGTCTGGTTAAGGAATTTGAACCTGGTTGAATAATGTAAGGTTACTTTCCTGATGTCACTAAAGGCCTTTTTAAACTAGATAAGGCGACATAAGTGAGTGCTGTCTTTGCTTTCAGACTGTCTTTAATAGACAATAAGCTAGTGGCCGGTAGGCCCTGAAATACTCTTGATTGGTCTTTGTGGTATATACACTTTTTTGTTAACTTTTGCCATATCCCTGCAATATACTGGCCTGCTTTACATATTAACATAATCTAATTGGCCACTATATTCATATGATGAGCTTTTTGGTTAAAAGTCTAGAAAATTAATTCTTGAAACGTTTATGTAACCATCTTAAAGTTTTGAAAGGAAAATTTGGGATATTCTAAACATTTTCTGTGTCAATTCTACCACTAAATATTTACTTTTAAGAAAACAAATGTGGCTGCATGAAATGAAGATATTTAATCTTTATAATGTGCTAATTTTAGTGACAGAATTGTAAAGAAAGTCTTAACTACTGATATTGTGGAATTTGTTAACTAAAATATAGTACATACAATCATTGAAAATAAGTTATTTCATATTTTTCTCAGTTTGATCTGTTCCAAAAACTAAAGACCAAATAATTGATCTAAGCTCTGAGAAGGAACATGTATGAATTACATTAGACAATTTTATATAGATATAAAGCAGATGCATTTTATAATTTTTTTGAGGATCCATAAGATTGTCATGGTTGCTTACATACAGAATCTGCACTTGATCACAATTTTGATTGTGCTTATAGAACTATATTTGTGGAAAATTTCTCATCAAAATTTGCATGTTTAAATTGCAAGCCAAATAAAAGAACTGTATTGACATGATTGAAGATGTAAGGCAAATTGTGATCCACCCAAAAATTTGCAATAATTTTGTGAGATTATCCATCATTGATTTACCAGTTTAGGGCAACTTCTTACAAAGTCAGCATAATAGTTTATACTTTCATTCTACCATTTTGAGATACTGCGAAAGTGATATAATTTCTTTAAATTATCTTTTGATAGTAGTTTTATCGGCCTCTACTTCAAGCATATGAAGGTAAATGGTAAGAATCTTTGTGAATGATCCTTGGAGAAAATGTGATGGTAAAAGACTGGAAGTATTTGAGAAATGTGCTATTTTGGTTAAAAACTTGACATTTAGGATATTTATTGGTATAGTAGAAAATGCAAATAAATGAAAATCTTTTGAAAGGGAAGTATTAAATACATGGGCTTCAAATTTGTGTTTTTACATTAATTTTGCTGCTGTTACATTTATCTTTAATATGGCCAACTGTCGCTTCATAATGTATTTTGTGGGTAAATTTTAGTGAACATTATAAATTTTAAATTAGAATTTTACTTATGATATTCCAATAAGGGAATAAGCTATTATTTTATTTATGTTCTCTTAACCTTAAATTATGCTAATTGTAATCTTCAATAGTGTTCCAACCAAGGTAAGCAAGAACTCTCTAGAAGTTTATGCTTTTCAAAATTACACAGTGAAGTAGATATAATACTAAGCCATAAACTTACCAATCTATTTCAAAGAAGTGTGCAACAAAATAAGCAAGCTCCTCTCATGGATGTTTGCATTCATGTTGCAACTTTGTGTGGTGTTTCTGGATATGGGGATTGTTTATGTTTTTCATGGCTGGTGTCTTGGGAAGAAGACTGAGAAGATGTGTTGTAAAGTTTGAAATCAATAATGAAAAAAAAAGTTTATATTGGTTAGAGGAAGGATTTCTGTAATTCATGATGCATAAATTAGATTGAAGTCCAGAAAAGATGGAATTCTTTTTGTATGTTTTTGGTTATAGCAACCTGAGAAAATTAAGATATTTCTTGCTTCCTATTAATTTTGTCTTGGTGACAAAATTATGAAAAGAGCTAAAGATCAGCCACTGTTATGTAAGTTTTGGTGGTTGGATATTGAGTATAGAATAAAATATAGTTTACAACAAAGAGCTTACTAATTAAGGAAAAATTAACTATCCAGATCTTAGTTGCTTCATCTTTAAAATGGAGAGAAAAATGTTTACCAAAAGATAAGAAAATATGTAAAGTGCTTAGGCAGCCCTGTGTAGTTGGCAGGTGCCAAGTATGCTGTAGTGCTAATAGAAGTGGGGAGCAGAGGGAAAAAGGGAGAGTTGAGAAAGAGGAGAAGGAAAAGGTACATAGCAGGGACTGAATGAAGAAGGGATGAGTTATACTGAGTTTATTGTTGTGTAGTCCATAAGAGCATATACTTTTAAGAAAGGGAAGCCATTAATGTACCTGCAACAAAAAGTGGAAAAATAGAATGAAATTGAAATTATGCATGGTGTTTGATGTAAGAAAATGTAAATTTTATGAAAAAGAAGCATGCATATTGAAAGGACCAATCATATTGGCTAACTTAAACCAAAAATCTAGTTGTAAAGATAAGGAAACTTGAGTGTAGTAATGGATGATGAATTTGAAGTGACTGTCAGTAAAGATGAGGGTAGTGACAGCAGACCATACAGAAGCTAACCACATGACTCTAAGTATTTTCTAACAAAAAATATGTTTTTCATCTTTTGAGGAGCTGGCTCCATGATATCATAGGCATTCCAGTATCCTTTCCAACCTTCATCAAGGAAACCTCAACATTTATTCATTTATTTAGCAGTATGTGATAAACCCCATGCAGTAGGATTCTTTCAATGGTTCCTTATGAGAAAATATTAATTTTATGTTGGCTATATGTTATGATTCCCATAAAAAGCTCTGAAGTATCCATGGTCAAATGAAAATAAATCACTAATATCAACAAATCTCAGTGAAGACAGTCTCAATTTACAATGGTTCAACTTAATGATTTTTCAACTCTACAGTGGTGCGATAGCAATATGCATTCAGTAGAAATCTAAAAATTCAGTAGGACATGCGTGATGATGCTTTATTGTGATGCTGGATGATGGCAGCAAGTTACAGCTTCCAGACAGCCACAAGATCAGGAAGATAATCAGTATACTTACATGATTCAGTGACTTACATGAGATATTCACCACTTTATTGTTGACTTTATTTTAGATGATTTTAGATGATTTTACCAACTATAGGCTGATGTTACTGTTCTAAGCATGCTTAAAGTAGGCTAGGCTAAGCTATGTTTGGTAGGTTGGGTATTGTAAATGCATTTTTTACTTATGATATTTTCAACTTACAATGGGTTTATTGGGACATAACTCCATCCTAAGTTGAGAAAGATCTGTATCTGCCCCTACAATAGATGGACAGTGCTAAATTTCACTTGCTTAAAAATCTAATTTGATGAGTTTAACATATTATTCAAAAAAGTTTGAAGAAATAGAAATGCCCTCTGATTGCATTAGAGGCAAAATTCAGAGCTTTGTTCTTTATTTTAGAGGCAGCTGATGAACAGAAACATATGTCTATAATCTTTTATATATGGCAACATAAAGGCTAAGCTTAAACTGCTTTATTTGATGCAGTAAAAAGACCCCAAATCATGTATTTTAAAAATCAAAAATTAAGTATTTATTATTATCCTCCTATGCAAAATAAATCTTAAATCTGTAGCCCACTATTTATATACATATATGTGTGTATCTGTCTATCTAGCTATCATCTACGTAATCTGTATTTAAAAAGCGTTAACAGCTGCTACTTTTCCATTACAGACTTATGAAAGTTAGTATGTAAAGCTTTGTTATTTCAGGTGACTGAAATTATAAGCCCATTTTCAAACTTGCAAAATGTCTATTTTCTCTAAAACTTGGCTATTATTTAGCTCTTCTTTTTAAAGCATAACTGTACATAAACAGATTGTATTTTGAAATGGATTTTTCAAACAAGTACAAGATTTCAAAAATCATTGAAATTCTTTAAGAGTTAAATTCACAAATGATATTTTACTCATTGTGTAGAACACAGAACACAACTAGTTAAGTTTATCCTAAACATACTGACCTCATCTAAAAATAACAGATGGAAAACTTGCTCTATGATTTTTTTCTAAAGATTTTGGAATATCATGACCCAGAGATTCATGCTAAATCATTTTGTTCCAATGAGTGAGAGAACATTTCCAGAAATTTCAGGCTTGTCAAAAACATTAGTCACCTATTTAAAAACCTATTACCATGAAATTTAACTTTTAAGGAAGAAATACATTTGTCAGCATACTTGTACACATTAAATGTTCACCTAAAAAAGATGTTGTCTTGTTGCAACAGCACAAATTAGCAATACTCTTTCTGTTTTATCTTCAAAGTTTTGAATTTATTATGATAAATTTACTGAAACTTATTCACAAAGTATTTTTTAGGGAGAAATGAAGTATTTGCCTTTTGAGCCATAACTTAAATTGTGAAATAAAAGACTTTGTCTTTGAAAAATTTTTTCTAACATCAAAAGCAAGTAGGCAGTCCTGAGGATCAAAGGGGCTTTAGTTGCCTCTGCCTCAAAGGAGACTTCCTTATCTTTCCCTAAGATGAGGGCTTTGGTTCTGAGTTAATCCTGACTTGAATGATAACTTGTTAACTAAACAATCAAATTGATAAAAGAGGTGTGATTATCACCTCTACTCGCCTCTAAATGCCAATCATTTGTCTTGACTTTTGAGTTTTCATGGGTAATTCCGTACTATAACCTAAATATGTGTTCTAAAATGTACTGACTTAGTGGATTTATTCCAGTATATGCTGTATGCTTAAAGAATTTTTTGTATACCTCCAACATTACAAAGTTTCAATTAACATAGTAAATAGCATAATGAAAAGGTATAATGAAATGTCATAGTAGCTTTTTTTTTTAATATTTATTTATTTGACAGAGAGACACAGCAAGAGAGGGAACACAAGCAGGGGGAGTGAGAGAGGGAGAAGCAGGCTTCCCACCAAGCCGGGAGCCCGATGCGGGGCTTGATTCCACAACCCCGGGATCATGACCTGAGCTGAAGGCAGACGCTTAACAACTGAGCCACCCAGGTGCCCCTCATAGTAGCTTTTCACAGACATGCCAAATAGATGGATAATGATTGCATTTTCTATCTTCAACTTAGTTTAAATCACATGTCTATCTCAATAAATATTGAGTAATAGGTCTTAGTTCTGCAGTCCAAACCTCATTTCTGTGTGAGATTTAAAAGGCTTGTGTATTTTTATGTGTGGAATTTTAGAAATGTTCTATACTGGCATGCCAGTTTAGTTTGTATAATAGCATAGGCTGCTGAATTTCTTTAAAAAGGGAGTGATAGAATACAATTAAGAAATATTGAGGATTCACCTGCGGGAAGAGGCTTGTTAGAATCAGTTACATTACCACATAACAGGAGGTAGCATTTCACAGTTTTTCCCCACTGTTAGTGATTTTTAGATATTTTATATTTCTTCAGCAAGTTGGATTTTATAATTTTCCCCTTAGATATTCTCTTAACATGACTTTCAGAGTAGTCCCTAAAAAAGACAGGACACATGTCTTTATTTCTCCATTTCTACATGAGGAAATTAAAGAAGAGAGAAGCCAAAAATATATCCCTCACGTAGGTCAGAGTGGAACAAAGTTCCCACTCTTAGTTCCAGCATTCTTTCCATTGTATTAGAGCTTTCTTGGTTTCCAAGGAAAGAATAATTGCTGGTACAATATTTTGAATACATCTTGTGTTGATTTTGAGCTGGCAAAGAATACAGAAGATAAGGAAGACACACTATGCGTACAATTCTGAAAATAAAAATGTGCTTTATTGCTCTCTCTCATGTAAGTTCTTGCTTCCAAGACAATTCAAACAAGGAAGATGAGATACCATTGGAACCTCTGCAGACTCCTCTGAAGTGTTTAGTAGGCACTAGAAAAAGTTTTTTTTTTTTTCTTAATACTGTGATAAATTCTGTTTCATCTTAGAATCTACATAGACTTGTAAACTTGTGAATACTTGTATTCTCTCCATATCAATGGCGAGTTAGGGGCATTTTATTACTCTAGCAAGAGTACATACTCTAATTGTTGTTATTCAAATAAATTTTATGTAAAACACAAGTTGGAAATAAATAAAATGACAGCCAACTATTATTTTAACAGGTTCAATTTCTATGAATTAAATTTTACTTAGAAAATCTGTGTGCCACAGCAAAAGCTGTATATTTTGTGTTTTAAATATTTTTTATTCAAACAAATTAAGCAAATATTTTAGTAGTGCAATATATTTCCACTAATGCTTAAACTAATATTACATTATGGAATGTTAAACATTTATTCTTACTTAGCAGTGAGGATGGAGATGGAGACCTCTATACTAATATTTTGTAAGTGTTCCTCTTGGTGAACACCATAGTGCTAGAAGATTCACTTGGTTTTCAGTATTGATGAAATTATAAAGAAAATATGGAAGAAAATATTAAATCATGTAATTGGCTATGTAGTAACATTCTGTAGCAAATTGAAATTCAAAGTTTCATACTGGAATCATCATTTAAAAAGATATTTCTATATGTGAGTCTTTGCTGTAGCTCCATTGATGGAAAGATTGGATGTAGGAAATGTATATGACTTTAAGAAAAACAAGAAGGGGAACCTGATTGGCTCAGTCTGTTAAGCGTCTGCCTTTGGCTCAGGTCATGATCCCAGGGTCCCTGGGGATCTGGATGGAGCCAGCCATGGGGCTCCCTGCTCAGCGGGGAGTCTGCTCCTCCGTCTAACCCCTCCCCCTTGCTCCTGCTCTCTGTCTCTCTCAAATAAATAAATAAGTAAAGAAAGAAAGAAAGAAAGAAAGAAAGAAAGAAAGAAAGAAAAACAATGAAGGCAGGACTAGGTAAAGCATCCGAAATTGATTGGCTTGGTTGGGTGGCAGAGGGAAGGTCAGCAACAGAATAATACCCATTTCTTTTTTCACCTTAAATTTTTAAAATTAAAATAAATTAAAATTTATTAATTTTAATTAATTAATTAAATTAATAATAATAATAAATTAATAAATAATAAATAAATTAATTAATTTTTTAATTAAATTAAAATGCATAGGTTACTCTTTGGCAAAAATCCAAATGGAGGAACCTTGATTATATGGTTTTATAAAGCATCTCAAAATTCTGGAATTTAAATTCTAGAATTTATCATATGATTCATTGCTTTCAATGCATATGGTTGATATTCTTCTAGTATACAAATGAATTACTCTTGCAGGTATGTGAAATATCCAGTAGACTACTTGATATACTTTGCTTATTTCTCTGATTTCCTTTTTTTAAATTGTGCTAATAGTCATAATTTTGAATTATGTATTTAGACTTTCAGATAATCAGAAAATTTCCTTACTTTTTGTTCTCCTTTCTATCCTCAACATGCTTTAATTCTGAGAACCCCTTTTCCCTCCACTGTAGGAAAACTACACTGATTTTCTCAAATCTTTTTAGACTTCAGTGTGATATGTCTTCTTAATTCAGAAGATTTATTATGTATAGGCCATTTACTTAGCACTTATTTTTAATTTGAATATATTTTATCTAATATTGTTACTTAATCTTCCTTTAAAAGTTACATGTATATATATGGTTTAATGCATAATGGGAAAACAAGAACAACATGCTATACTTTTCCATATTATTTTATATCTTACCTTTTTGAGACAGAGTAAATTTGGATTTTGGAAGTGAGCTCATCATGTTCATTGCATGGACTAGTTGTTTTAGATCCAACCAGCTTTATCTATTTATCCATGTTCCATACCAGTATATTTTTCTCTTTGTGCTACTACATGAGTAAGATTGGGTGTGTAAAATATTTCTTTGATCCATTCATTTATCCAACATGAATATATATTCATCATGCACTGTGAAGTAGGGACTGTGTCTAATAAAAACTCCTAGGCTTCATTCAGACACAGTTCAAATATAACCTCCACAGGATATGTTTTTCCCAAGTTAGGTGTAGTTTCTCTATTCTTTGTTCTTTTCTTAAAACTTTTCTGTAATCTTAGAAAAACATCCAGTTTAAAAGTTTGTACAAAAGTATGATTTTAACCATAATTAATTATATTTTATTAGTATCCTATATTATTTAGGTATGAATATTGTTCATAGATTGGTAGTGACTGGATTATTGGATTATTTATTTTACTGGATTATTGGATTATTTACTTTCATTGGTGTTTATTCAAAATGCATTTTTCTATAGCATTGCAGTCACTTTTATAGCATTTATTGTATGCTAGTCATCACATAACTATTTACAACTGGCATTTAAAAATTGGTTTTCTTTTAACTTTTAAAAAATACATGAAATTACAAATCAAAACTCTGGGGACAATAAACTCAGTGGTTGCCTGAAGTGGCAGGTGGAGAGAATTGTTAGGGCAGTGAAGAATATTCTGTATGATATCATAATGATGGATATATGTTCTTGTGCATTTGTCCAAACCCATAAAATGTAGAAACCAAGAGTGAACATTTAAGTTAACTATGGACTTTGGGTGATTATGATATGTCATTATAGGTTCATCTTTAT
Source organism: Lutra lutra (assembly GCF_902655055.1). NCBI lineage: Eukaryota > Metazoa > Chordata > Mammalia > Carnivora > Mustelidae > Lutra > Lutra lutra. The sequence goes on along the minus strand of NC_062283.1, from coordinate 125,830,216 downwards.
TGTGGCATCTATATGCCACAACTTTATGTCAAAACCTTAAGCAAGATAGGGAACAAATTGCCCTCAAATGAAGATAAAGAAAATATACACACAACTGCCCTCCGATCAGAAGGGTGTTGTGAAAAATAATTGTAAAAATTTCTGGAACACCAAAATAGATGCACACAGGCAAGCCCACAAATACTGCAACTCAACATTGAGTAGTAAGATTGGATCTAAGGGGAAAGATGGAACCTAATTCTTTGGAGCTCTTTATTCCAAATGTATAAACAGCCCCATATGGGCTCATGCTGGAGTTAGACAAGAAATTTTGCAGTGTCTTTTTTTTTTTTCTTTTCTTTTCTCCCTTGAATTGAAGTCAAATAATGTGGGGAGTATTGCTGTAAATCTGGTATCAGATAATAAACACCTACCCATAGGAAATACTAGTAAGACATACAATTCTGCCAAAAGACTTCTTCTAATCACCTCTAATAACTGTGTAGTATAATCCAAAGGCAACATTCATTACCCTGGAGGGTCTGGCTTATGCACAGCACAGATGGGCAGTCTTCTTATTTCCATTTCATCACTCTCAACTCCAGACATGGTGGTTTATTCTTTTGGTCCTTATGTTCATCAGTTCTTGGTTATAGGATGTCCCATCTTCATTTTTTATTAATTGTGGCTCCAATTGGATACATTGTTAAACATCAGGGCAATTCAGAGACTTACTTTTTCAGAGGATGGATAATCAAGTCAATTAATGAAATTCTTCTTCTGGAATATTGGTAAAACCTTTATCCTGAAGCACATTCTTAGGTCCTTTTTTTTTTTTTTTAAAGATTTTATTTATTTATTTGACAGAGAGAGATCACAAGTAGATGGAGAGGCAGGCAGAGAGAGAGAGAGAGGGAAGCAGGCTCCCTGCTGAGCAGAGAGCCCGACGCGGGACTCGATCCCAGGACCCTGAGATCATGACCTGAGCCGAAGGCAGCGGCCCAACCCACTGAGCCACCCAGGCGCCCCTTAGGTCCTTTTTTATAACTGATAATTATGTCTGACATTGCATACTAATCAGTCCTTCTAGTTCTTTGCACAATTCCTGTTTTGCCTGGAACAATTGTGCTTACCTGTGCTTTTCTCTATGTCTGTTACCCTACTTATATAGATTGGAAAATGTATTTACTCATTTTATAATATGTACTTTCAATAAAATAAATGTCACCTGAAAATATAAACATATATTTAAAAATTTTATTTCCATGTATTCTTGCTCATTTGTAAATCTTTATTGTTTTTTTTTTAAAGATTTCATTTATTTATTTGACACACAGAGAGAGATCACAAGTAGGCAGAGAGGCAGGCAGAGAGAGAGGGGGAAGCAGGTTCCCTGCTCAGCAGAGAGCCTGACATGGGACTCGATCCCAGGACCCTGAGATCATGACCTGAGCCGAAGGCAGAGGCTTAACCCACGAGCCACCCAGGCACCATAATTTGGTTTTTGAATATGAAAAGCATGGCTCATTATGAGAAAGATAACATTAAAGAATAAAAAAAACTAAAAAAAATGAAACTTGCCACTTTAGTTCTTTCCCAAAAGAAAACCACTCATGTAGTTAACAAGTGTGCTTACCACTAAGCAGCTGTTTTGCATCCATTTTCTTCCTTCACTCTCTTCCTCTACTCAACCCTCCAGCTAGCTAGCTTTCTCCTTATGATCTAAATATCTTACAAATATGATATTATACTGTATATTTGAATATGATTTTACAGTGGAGTTCATTGATCATTGGGTAATATGCCCAATGATCAGAATTGGATATAAAACAATAGGCAGTATCCATCCCCTGTCTAGCATCAGTTCTTAATTGGGAAAAAACTAACAGTTTCATCTTTTCAGGGTGGGCGAGAAATGTATGGAAGAGATACTGAAATTGGACAGAGAAACAGGAAGTAACTCAGATTTTGAAAGTAGGGAGAATGATGGCTTGATTTCTCAGTAATTTTGTGGCCCAGTGTCTCTGGATTGGGCCAATGAAACTAGCTCTAGAGTAGTAAGAGAATTCTTAGTTAGCTACAACACCTAGAATTACCCATTCATTTGGTATTTAACCTCAAGGGGACAGTACCAACAGTAGCTGCTACAAACAAGGAACTGGGTCATGAGTAGAACTCTGGAACTCTTAGGATGGGGACAAGGCAGACTTTTCTTGGTCAATTCAGTAGCTTGGAATAAAGAGACTTTTTTTTTTTGTATGATTGAATTTTATGGGCTCTTCTTACAGTGTTGTAGCAGGTCCTTGCTATGTTATATGATGTCTTTTGTTCATGTCAGTAATATAACTCAACTTCATTATTATAACATTCTTTTTGATTACTAAACAGTTACTGATTCTTTTAAATGTATTCCTAAACACTACTAGTTGGTATGTGTTTTTTGGTGTGTGTATATGTTAATCTGTTATTGTCTATCTTGGTATCTAAATATGAAAGTTCGTATAAAAACTCAAGGTTTCCATCTTTTTTCTAGGCTTTGGATGGTTGTAAAAAAGATAAAAGGAATTGCCATTTTTAATCTACATTTTAATTTTTTTTTTAAGATTTTATTTGTTTAGGGGTGCCTGGGTGGCTCAGTGGGTTAAAGCCTCTGCCTTTGGCTCAGGTCGTGATCCCAGGGTCCTGGGATCGAGCCCCGCATCAGGCTCTCTGCTCAGCACGGAGTCTGCTTCCCTTCCTCTCTCTCTGCTTGCCTCTCTGCCTACCTGTGATCTCTGTCTGTCAAATAATTAAATAAAATCTTAAAAAAATATTTTATTTGTTTATTTGACAGACAGAGATTACAAATAGGCAGAGAGGCAGGCAGAGGGGGTGGGGGGTGAAGCAGGCTCCCTGCCCAGCAGCGAGTCCCATGTGGGCTTGATCCCAGGACCCTGGGATCACGACCTGAGCTGAAGGCAGAGACTTTAACCCACTGAGTGACCCAGGCGCCCCTACATTTTAATATTTCTTAAATCAACAGGCCACCTATAATAAAAGGTGTTCATTTAGTTCCTAGTTTCTTTATTTTTTTCTGCTTCCCATTCCCTTCCTAGAGTAAAGGATATAGGTTATCACTTTTTTAAGGTCTGGTGTGTAGTATAAAATCTAGCACTTTTGGCTGGATAGAACTTTGATCACGTTTACAGTTTATTATATAGATACTAGCTCATGAAAGTTTATCTTTTTTTTTTTAAGTTTTTCCTTTCTACTTGGGTTAAGTTTGTTCATTTTTTTGTTCTTGGATATTGACATATATTGTCAAAGTTTTCAAAGTTTATTGGTGTCATTTGTCTGTAATATTTTAAAAAATTCTCCTTATTTGCCTCATATTTCTCTGTATCTTTATTGTTTATTTGATTTTAGAAGTTTGTACAGCTTATTCATCTTTTTAAAAAGCCAAAGTAATAGATCTCAAAGATAAATTGCTTTAATTAAATCTATACCTGAATGCATATATGCATAGCCAATTAGGTGATAATTTGACTGAGTGTAATTTCTGTGTTTAAAATTATCTTCCTTCAAAATTGTTTAGAAATTACTCCATGGTTTCCTGATATTTGGCACTGAGAATTCTCTTGATAGTCTCTTTGCTTCATATGACACTTGATTTTTCTCTCCTAAAACCTACAAAGTTTTCGTCATTTCAGTTCACAAGTTTTACCAGGATGCTTCTGACTTTGTTTTCTTTTTTCAATATTCTTGCCTAACAATTAGTGGGCTGTTTGATCTGGAAAAACTGAATACTTCAATAATACATCTGGAGGTATTATTATTAGGATCCTTGTTTTCTCTGGGTGTGGAGTTTCTTCCACAGCTCTGTTGGTAACATTTGTCTATTTTCATTTCCTTCAATTGTCACAGAGGTAGGGGGTTTCTGAGCTCTGCCTAATTTTTCCTAAAATTAGAAATTACTGAAATTGGGATTATTCAATAAAAATAGTCATGGCAATCAATGTGGAGGAGGTTCCTGACAAAATTAAAATTACAAATATCAAATGATCCAGCAGTTCCGAAGGAAATGAAATCAGGATTTTGAAGAGATATCTGCACTCCCACGTTCACTGCAACATTATTCACAGTAGCCAAAACATGGAAACAACTTAAATGTCTGTCTATGGATTGATGGGTAAAGAAAATGTGATGTGTATATATACAATGTAATACCATTCAGCCTTAAGAAGAGGGAAATCCTGTCATTTGCAACTACATGGATGAAACTGGAGGGCATTATGCTAATTAAGCCAGACACAGAAAGACAAATACTGCATAGTCTTATTTAATATGTGAAATCTTAAAAAGTAAAACTCATAGAAGAGTAGAATGGTGGATGCCAGAGGCTAGATAATGTTGGTCAAAGGGTACAAAGTTTCATTTATTTAGGGTGAACAAGTTCTGATGATCTAATGAACAGCATGGTGACCATATTTAATAATACTGTGTTGTACACTTGAAATTTGCTGAGAGAATAGATCTTAAGTGTTTTTACCATACACAAAAAAATGGTCACTCTGTGTGATGGTGAATATTTAAATTAGCTTGATTGTGATAATCATATTGCAGTGCAAAATCAAAATATTGCATTGTACACATTAAATATGTGCAGTTTAATTTATAAATTATACTTCAGTAAATCTGAGGGAAAACAAAACAAAACAAAAAAAGATAACATTTGCTTTGTATCTCCTAGTTTCCATTCAGCTGATTGAACCATTTTCTCTTTTGATCTTGAGTTTGTTTTTAATTTTTTTTCTTTATTTTCATTAGCACTTTGTGAGGAGAATAAAGTAGTTAAAAGGCTAAATATTTAATCTTGAGGTAGAAATTAAATTTTGTTGATTTGCAAGAATTTATTAAATATATTAACACTTTATCCATGATCTCTATTATATTTTGTACATTATACTTGATTTAAAGTTTGTTTATGATATTTTTCATTTGCACAAATATAGTTTATATAATTATATCTGCTATTCCTAAAGGGCCCTCTTTTTGTTTTCATTTTATGTAGACTTTCTCGCTCCTAGTATTGTATAAATATCATATTTTCCAAGTATTTTCAGTAAAAGAATTAAAGTTTCATTATATATACATACATTTTATTATCTGTCATCTACTATCTACCTAGCTACTTGCCTATTTATCTGTTATCTATGTAGTTATACAGAAATAGTACTTTTTAAATTGTATGAAGTGTGATTTTATTTATTTTTCAAGTGATGAAACTGTTTACTAAATAACTTACAGTTTCTCACATATTATTGTACATACATATTATTTGCAAATAATCTTGCACCCCAAGAAGATGAATGCAAAAGGATAGATCAAGTTTCACACTAAAGGAACTTAAAGTATAAAATGGTACATTGGCAAATATAGGAAAAGTTGTGGTCAGGAGGATATAGCTAGCTGTCAACAATAGTGTTTACCCAGTTTCTGTATGCATGCTTTGTTGAATTTATTGTAATTGCCTTATGTCTAGGCCAGTCAATGACTTTCCTAAGAGACATTCTAAAGATAAGACCATTAAGCAAAATTGACAAATTTTTTAATTAAATAGGAAAACATTTTTTTCCCCCAAGTCTAAGGTAGGAACTTTTAGGAAGATATCTGAGTCCACATGATTTCTCAGATTAGATTTGGATTTTACCAATAGGAGAAGATATAAATATGGAAAGAAATAGAAGCTGAGCATGGGGCCTTCAGAAGAGTCTTATTTACTAAATTATTAAAATCTCTATCCAAAGTGTCATTATTCAGAGGGGAGTAAATACGACCACTGATTCAGGAATAGAAGCAGGCTTTGCCCATCTTTTTAACAGGTTTCTCTGAGAGACAGCAGGCCCCATGACAGTTCCCCATACCATTGGTCCAGGCAGTAGGTAAATAGCTAAAGAGGGACATGAGGAAGACTTATTGAGCCCTTAGGTTCCCTGTAAACTACTGAGGCATTCACGTATTTTCTCTTAGTTTTTCAAGTACTGTGACTTTGATGTTCCTGTGGGCTAGGAGAGTCCTGTGGTATTGAAACAACATGACAATATGGTAGAAAAAAACATGGCCAATTGTAGAAGAAGATGAGATAAATGTCTGAGCCTCTGAAATGTGCATTAAAGTTTAAGACCTGGTGGAGAAGCAGCTGCAAGCCATGAGACTTGTGACATTAGTATTGTTCAAGGTAGAAGAATTTGCATGTTGAAAATGCCAGTGGCATATGAGGAATTGAAAAGCTAGTGGGCGGAGGTAAAGGGTAACTGGCTAGATACAAATTGGAGTGTGGCAGAAGCCATGCTGTGACAGATCATAATAGCGCATTGTTGAATTGCTGTAATTTGGTAACAGTATGTTTTAGGGGAATTTTTAGCATATGACTATACTAATTCAGTTTTTTCTCCCTTCACTGATCTATTATTCCAAGATGAAGATGAACTTTTATTCTTAAAAGATAAAAATTCAAGTTTTTTTTTGAACTCTGTTGTATTAGAAAATTTAATTTAGATAAAATTTATATTTTTCATTAATGTCTATCTATGAAGTTGTTATATTCCTACTTTTAAAGAATTACTACTTTATATTCCTGTATAGATTATGAAATTTATTTACATGGGTCTAGAAAAATATTTTCAAGATTTTTTCTTAGATCTATAAGTGTTTTGATGTAATTATGAATAAAATCCTTTTAAAATCATATTTCCTGAATGTCTAGTAATCTTGTATATGAAATATATTGATTTTTTTGTTTATTTTATACTCAGCCAACAGTTGGTGCTACTGGTTAGTTTCACACTTATCTTGTTAGCTGTTGAGCTTTTTAGGACAGCCTTATATTTATAAAAAATATAAAGAGGAAAATAGTTTTCTTCTGTACTTATATTTAAATTAATTTATTGAGTTTTAGTTATTTGTCCTCATTTTATTTTTTTGAGATTCCAAAAGCAATGCATAATAACAATGGTTAAAGTGAACTACTTTAAAATAATAGGTCATCTAATATCTAATCATCTAATATCATATCATTGAGGATAATTTTGATTGAGATTTCACATGAATCTTATTCTTCGGTTAAACCTAGTATCTAATAGTTAATAATTTGCCAAATAAGACCTCCATCCTCCCTTCTGAAGAGGCTTCAGAAATAGAGATTTGATTTCATCATCTTTTGAGATGACTTAAATTATTTTGCTTTGGCATTCTTAGTAATAACCTGTTTTTAATAATAAACTGTTTGTTTATTCACACAATTTAAGGATTTATTATGCTGTTATAAACACTGTTTATTTATCTTCATCTTCTACTAATCCAAATCCCTGAAAAATAATACTTATCTCTACTTCAAATGAAGTGTTTAGTATGTACTTATAAAAGAAAAAATGAATTATTTCCTGTCTGGATCTTTAAACGTTGGATGTATTTGTTATTTCTTACCACTGAGAAGGTATAGAATCTTGTCCTCTCTGCTTGTGGTCAGTTCTCCAGGAATTACAGTTACTGGTGAATTCCTCTATGTGACCAGAAATAAATATTAACATTTAAAAAATGATCACAACTTGTGAAAGAACCTGAAGCAGTGTCATCCTTGGAAAAGGAAGTTCATTACTATCCAGACAGCAAATGTGCCAACTTTTTATGTTTGTCACTAAAGAAATTGTCTAAGGGTAAAGTACTTAAGGATTCAAGTCTAAGGTTGGAAATGGGGAAGAGAAGTTAAATCTATTTTCTCTTGTCCCTCTTTTTGTTGTCTTAAAAAAGATACCCAAGTACTCTTGCCAGCTTCCATTAGACAACCTCTGTAAACAAAGAAATAGGAAACACAGTAAGCAGAAAAAGTAAACTGTCTTTGTAATTATCTGACATTATTATTATTTTAAGTTCCATGGGGCTTGAACTCATGATCCTTGATATCAAGAGTCACATGCTCTACAGTCTGAGCCAGCCAGGTGCCCTTATCTGACACCATTTTCTTCCCATGTTCATTTTTTTCTTTGTTTCTTTTTAATGTTTTTATTAATTATTTTTATTAACATATAATGTATTTGCCCCAGGGGTATAAGTCTGTGAATCATTAGCCTTACACACTTCACAGCACTCACCATATCACATACCATCCCCAATGTCCATAACCCAACCACCCTCTCCATAACACCTATCCCCCCAGCAACCCTCAATTTGTTTTGTGAGATGAAGAGTCTCTTATGGTCGTCTCCCTCCCGATCCCATCTTGTTTCATTTTTTCCTTCCCTACCCCACCAACCCCTCCGGCTCTCAAATTCCTCATATCAGAGAGATCATATGATAATTGTCTTTCTCTGAGTGACTTATTGCACTCAGCATAATACCCTCTAGTTCCTTATTGCAAATGGCAAGATTTTACTTCTTTTGATGGCTGCATAGTATTCCATTGTGTGTGTGTGTGTGTGTGTGTGTGTGTGTGTGTACCACATCTTCTTTATCCAGTCATCTGTTGATGGACATCTAGGTTCTTTCCATAGTTTGGCTATTGTGGGCATTGCTGCTATAAACATTTGGGTGCACGTGCCCCTTCAGATCACTACATCTGTATCCTTAGGGTAAATACCCAGTAGTGCAATTCCTGGGTCATAAGGTAGCTCTATTCACGACTTTTTGAGGAACCTCCATGCTATTTTCCAGAGTGGCTGCACCAGCTTGCATTCCCACCAATAGTGTAGAGTGGTTCCCCTTCCTCCACATCCTCTCCAACATCTGTCATTTCCTGACTTGTTAATTTTAGCCATTCTGACTGCTGTGAGGTGGTATCTCATTGTGGTTTTAATTTGTATTTCCCTGATGCCAAGTGATGTGGAGCACTTTTTCATGTGTCTGTTGGCCCTCTGGAATTTTTGCAGAAATGTCTGTTCATGTCCTCTGCCCATTTCTTGATTGGATTATTTGTTCTTAAGGTGTTGAGTTTGATAAGTTCTTTATAGATTTTGGATACTAGTCCTTTATCTGATATGTCATTTGCAAATACCTTCTCCCATTCTGTCAGTTGTCTTTTGGTTTTGATGACTGTTTCCTTTGCTGTGCAAAAGCATTTTAACTTGATGAAGTCCCAATAGTTCATTTTTGCCCTTGCTTCCTTTGCCTTTAGTGATGTTTCTAGGAAGAATTTGCTGCGGCTGAGGTTGAAGAGGTGCTGCCTGTGTGCGCCTCAAGAATTTTGGTGAATTCCTTTCTCACATTGAGGTCTTTCATCCATTTTGAGTCTATTTTTGTGTGTGCTGTAAGGAATGGTCCAGTTTCATTTTTTTGTATGTGGCTGTCTAATTTTCTCAACACCATTTGTTGAAGACATTGTCTTTTTTCCATTGGACATTCTTTCCTCCTTTGTCAAAGATTAGTTGACCATAGCATTGAGAGTCTATTTCCAGGCTCTCTATTCTGTTCCACTGATCTATGTGTCTGTTTCTGTGCCAGTACCATACAGTCTTGATGATGACAGCTTTGTAATAGAGCTTGAAGTCTGGAATTGTGATGCTGCCGACTTTGGCTTGCTTTTTCAACATTCCTCTGGCTATTTGGGGTCTTTTCTGGTTCCATATAAATTTTAGGATTATTTGTCCCATTTCTTTGAAAAAATTGATGGCATTTTGATAGGGATTGTATTAAACATGTAGATTGCTTTAGGTAGCATAGATATTTTCACAATATTTGTTCTTCCAGTCCATGAGCATGGAACACCTTTCCATTTCTTTGTGTCTTCCTCAATTTCTTTCATGAGTACTTTATTGTTTTCTGAGTAAAGATTCTGTGCCTCTTGGTGTAGGTGTGTTCCCAGGTATCTTATGGTTTGGGGTGCAATTGTAAATGGGATCAACTCCTTAATTTCTCTTTCTTCTTTCTTGTTGTTGGTGTATAGAAATGCTGCTGATTTCTGTGCATTGATTTTATATCCTGAAACTTTACTGAATTCCTGTACAAGTTCTACGAGTTTTGGAGTAGAGTCTTTTGGGTTTTCCACAGAAAGTATCATATCATCTACAAAGAGTGAGAGTTTGACTTCTTTGCTGATTCAGATGCCTTTAATTTCTTTTTGTTGTCTGATTGCTGAGACTAGGACTTCAAGTACTATGTTGAATAGCAGTGGTGTTAGTGGACATCCTTGCCGTGTTCCTGATCTTAGTGGAAAAGTTCTCAGTTTTTCCCCATTGTGAATGATATTCACTGTGGGTTTTTCATAGAGGGCTTTGATGATATTGAGGAATATACACTCTGTCCCTACACTTTGAAGCATTTTGATCAAGAAAGGATGCTGTACTTTGTCAAATGCTTTTTCAGCCTCTATTGAGAGTCATATGGTTCTTGTTCTTTCTTTTATCAATGTATTGTATCACATTGATTGATTTGCAGATGTTGAACCAACCTTGCAGTCCTGGGATAAATCCCACTTGGTCGTTGTGAATAATCCTTTTAATGTACCATTGGATCCTATTGGCTAGTATCTTGGTGAGAATTTTCACATCTGTGTTCATTAAGGATATTGGTCTGTAATTCTCTTTTTTGATGGGATCTTTGTTTGGATTTGGAATCAAGCTAATGCTGACCTCATAAAATGAGTTTGGAAGTTTTCCTTCCCTTTCTATTTTTTGGAACAGTTTCAGGAGAATAGGAATTAATTCTTCTTTAAATGTTTGGTAGAATTCCCCTGGGAAGCCATCTGGCACTGGGCTCTTGTTTGTTGGAGATTGTTGATGACTGCTTCAATCTCCTTACTGGTTATGAGTCTGTTTAGGTTTTCTCTTTTTCTTGGTTCAGTTGTGGTAGTTTATACATTTCTAGAAATGCATCGATTTCTTCCAGATTGTCACATTTGCTGGCATATAGCTGCTAATAATATGTTCTTATAACTGTTTGTATTTCTTTGGTGTTGGTTGTGATCTCTCCTCTTCATTCATGATTTTATTAATTTGGTTCCTTTCTCTTTTCTTTTTGATAAGTCTGGCCAGGGGTTTATCAATCTTATTAATTCTCTCAAAGAACCAGCTCCTAGTTTTGTTGATTTGTTCTATTGTTTTTTGGTTTCTATTTCATTGATTTCTGCTCTGATATTTATGATTTCTCTTCTCCTGCTGGGTTTAGGCTTTCTTTGTTATTCTTTCTCCAGCTCCTTTAGGTGTAGCGTTTGGTTATATATTTGAGACCTTTCTTGTTTCTTGAGAGAGGCTTGTATCACTATATATTTTCCTCTCAGGACTGCCTTTGCTGTGTCCCACAGATTTTGAACCATTGTGTTTTCATTATCATTTGTTTCCATGAATTTTTTCAATTCTTCTTTAATTTCCTGGTTGACCCATTCATTCTTTAGTAGGATGAACTTTAGCCTCCATGTATTTGGGTTCTTTCCTCTTGTGATTGAGTTCTAGCTTCAAAGCATTGTGGTCTGAAAATATGCAGGGAATGATCCCAATCTTTTGGTACCAGTTGAGACCTGATTTGTGACCCAGGATGTGATCTATTTTGGGGAATGTTCCATGTGCACTAGAGAAGAATGTGTATTCTCTTGCTTTGGGATGGAATGTTCTGAATATACCTGTGATGTCCATCTGGTCCAGTTGTCATTTAAGGCCTTTATTTCCTTGTTCATCTTTTGCTTGGATGTTCTGTCCATTTAGTGAGGGGCGTGTTAAAGTCCCCTACTATTATTGTATTATTGTCGATGTGTTTCTTTGATTTTGTTATTAATTGGTTTATTACAGTTGGCTGCTCCCATTTTTGGGGGCATAGATATTTAAAATTGTTAAATCTTCTTGTTGGACAGATCCTTTGAGTATGATATAGTGTCCTTCTTCTTCTCTTTTTATAGTATTGGCTTAAAATCTAATTGATCTGATATAAGGATTGCCAAAAGCTTTCTTTTGATGTCCATTAGCATGGTAAATTGTTTTCCACCCTGTCACTTTAAATCTGGAGGTATCTTTGGGTCTGCAATGAATTTCTTGTAGACAGCATATTGATGGGTTTTGTTTTTTTTATCCATTCTGATACCCTGTGTCTTTTGATTGGGGCATTTAGCCCATTTATATTCAGGGTAACTATTGAGAGATATGACTTTAGTGCCATTGTATTGCCTGTAAGGTGACTATTACTGTATATTGTCTCTGTTCCTTTCTGGTCTACTACTTTTAGGCTCTCTCTTTGCTTGGAGTGCTGCTTTCAATATTTCCTATAGGTCTGGTTTGGTGTTTGCAAATTCTTTTAATTTTTATTCGTCCTGGAAGCTTTTTATCTCTCCTTCTATTTTCAGTGATAGCCTAGCTGGATATAGTATTCTTGGCTGCATATTTTTCTCATTTAGTGTTCTGAATATATCATGCCAGTTCTTTTTGGCCTGCCAGTTCTCTGCAGACAAGTCTGCTGCCAATCTAATATTTCTACAATTGTATATTACAGACTTCTTGTCCCAGGCTGCTTTCAGGATTTTTTCTTTGTCACTAAGACTAGTAAGTTTTATTATTGCATGATGGGGTGTGGACTTTTTAAATTTATTTTGAGGGGAGTTCTCTGTGCCTCCTGGATTTTGATGCTTGTTCCCTTTGTCATATTAGGGAAATTCTCTATTATAATTTGCTATAATGTACCTTCTGCCCCTCTCTCTTCTTCTTCTTCTGGAATCCTAATTATTCTATTATTGTTTCATCTTATGGTATCACTTATCTCTCAGAGTCTCCCCTCGTGGTCCAGTAGTTGTTTGTCTCTCTTTTGCTCAGCTTCTTTATTTTCCATCATTTGGTCTTCTATATCACTATTTCTCTCTTCTGCCTCATTTGTCTAGCAGTAGAAGCCTCCATTCTTGATTGCACCTCATTAATACCTTTTTTTTTTTTTTAAATTTCAGCTTGGTTCTTTTATTTTTCCACAAAGGGATTTTATTCTTCTGGACAGGGTTTCTCTAATATCTTCCATGCCTTTTTTGAGCTCAGCTAGGACCTTGAGAATCGTCATTCTGAACTCTAGATCTGACATGTTACCAATGTCTGTATTGATTAGATCCCTAGCCGTTGGTACTGCCTCTTGTTCTTTTTTTTTTTTTTTTTTTTTTGTGGTGTTTTTTCTGCCTTATCATTTTATCCAGATAAGAATATATGAATGAGAGAATAAAATACTAAAGGGATGGCAAAGACCCCAGAAGAATGTGTGCTAACCAAATCAGAAGATATCCCAAACCAGGGGGAGATGAAAAGGGGTAAAAAATTAAATAAAAAAAAATATATATGCTTTCAATTGGTGAATAGAACAGAGCCACCCACTTGATTTTGGTTGTATTTTGGTCTCTTAGAAGAAACTACCTCCCAAAATTTAAAAGAAAGGAAAGCATATATATACACAAAAATAAGGGTAAACACGATGAAGGGATGGAATATGAATGTAAAGATGAAAATTTAAAAATGAATTTTAAAAAAGAAATTGATAAATTTCTTTGATAAATTGATAAAATTCCAAATCGGTTGGAAAAAGAAAGAAGAAAAAAAAGGAAGGAGAGTATATGCTCAGGCTGCAGATTGGACCAAAGCCCTGTGCTAGATTTAGTGTATATTTTGATCTATTAGAAGAACTTGTATCCCAAAATTTTTTAGGAAAAAAAAAACCTACTTGTATACAAAATATGAGGTTAAATACAATGAACAATAAAATATGACTATAATAATGAATGTTTAAAAAGATTTTTTTAAGAAAGGTATTCTTAAGATAAACTAGTTAAAAAATGTTAAAGAGGAAATACAGAAAGTTAAAAAATAGAATAAGAAAAAAATAAAATTAAAAACATTTAATTTAACTTATAAGAGTAAAGGATCATGGGGAGAAAGCTCTGCATTCCATGCATTGCTTTCCCCTAGCTCTGGAGTTCCACTGTTCTCCTTGAACGTGAACTCGGTCTTGTCTGGATGTTCTTGCTGATCTTCTGGGGTAGGGGCCTGTTGTAGTGATTCTCAAATGTCTTTGCATGAGGTGGAATTGCACCACCCTTGCCAGGGGCCAGGGTAAGAAATCTGCTCAAGTTCACTCTCAGGAGTTTTTGTTCCCTGAATGCTTTCTGTAGAGCTCTGGAGGATGGGAATGAAAATGGTGACCTCCCAATCTCCAGCCCAGAGGATCCAAGCTCTCGGGGCCCCACTACTCAGTGTGCCTTCAGAGAAAAGGGATCAATCACTCCATCTCCCTGGCCTCCAGCCATGTTCTGGGCTCACCTGGCCTGTGACCAAGCATTTCTGTCTCTGGAGCACAACCATGTTTGGTGTTCAAAACCCAACAGATTCTTGCCTCCACAGGAGGAAGGTGAGTCTCCCTGGATCTGCCACTTGTGCAGTCCCTGCTCAAAGAGCAGTGGCCCGACTGTGCCACAGATCATGGTTTACAATAACCACAAGCTGAGAGCTCATTCCTCAGCTCTATCTCTGTAGTAGGTTTCTCTGCTCCAATACCTGTGAGCTCTGCCACACTCAGACACCCCCAATCTTTCAGTGACACCACAGGTGCTGAGACCACACAGTTCCTGTAAGGGCTCCATCCCTGCTTAGACTCTGGAGTGATATCCCTTAGTGGAGGAGTCTTCTAAAAGTTCTGATTTTGTACTCCAATGCTCTACCACTTGCCGGGAGCCAGCCCTTCCCACCCCCCCACCCCCCGCAATCTATCTTCCCGTCGCTTTGGATTCAGTTCTCTGCTTGCCTACCTTTCAGAAAGTAGTCAATTTTCTGTTCCCAGAATGGCTGTTCTTCTTCTCTTTGATCTCCTGTTGGAATTGTAGGTGTTTGGAATGGTTTGATAACTATCTAGCTGAACTCCTGCAACCTGATGTCATTCAGTCTGCTCTTCCTCTGCCATCTTTCCTCTCTTCTTCTTCCCATGTTCATTTTGTTCTAAACACTTCCTGTTGCTCACCTGTTTGTGTTGGCCTTGTTCATACACTCATGGATAAGATTAGATTGATGTATGATTAGATTGCATTGTTATATCTTTAGAATGTTTGTTTTGTCCTCTTTAGTCACCAAATACAACCTATCTAACTAAAACCTATTTCTAAGAACAGTTCTATACTGTATCATGAAATGGCTACCTGATTTGTCTTAAGGAGTTTTCTTTTTATCAGTGCCCAAGTATTTTTATCACTCACACATGGTACTTGTTTGGTTTTCTAACAACTTTAGGGATGAATGGCATCATCCATTCAGCAAATATAGGATGGTAAGCATGCACATGGTTTGCACAGGTTGTACTGGTCTTATAGCTCAAAGCTTTTTATCAGGAATCTTTGACAGCAAGGTCAGTATATTTAAAATCAGATACAAGGACTTTCTAGATGGGTACTCAGTTAAGAAATAGAAAAAAAATACAAAGAGCTCAAGTACAGACACAAGACGTTACTTGAAATGTTCTAGATTTACAAGGATGAGACCAAGGTCTTTCAGAGTAACCCTGTTTCCACTGCTCCCTCTCCATTTCTCTGTCTTCCTTCTTTTGAAGAGAACTACACATTCTTCCTTGAAAGAATTATGTTAACCAGTTTTCCTCTAATTTCAAATTTTTCACGAAATGTATCTGCTTGCAACATTCCTTTGCAGAAATGTACTGAAGTACTCAAACTGCAAGTAGTTACCTGAATATAAAGTCCAGGAATTTTGGCATAGAAGTTAAAAAAGTCTCTTTCTGGGGTGCCTGGGTGGCTCAGTGGGTTAAAGCCTCTGCCTTCAGCTCAGGTCATGATCCCAGAGTCCTGGGATCAAGCCCCACATTCGGGCTCTCTGCTTCACGGGGAGCCTGCTTCCTCCTCTCTCTCTCTGCCTACTTGTGATCTCTGTCAAATAAATAAATAAAAATCTTTAAAAAAAAAAGAAAAAAGAAAAGTCTCTTTCTATCCATTTTTTTCTTTGGAACTCCCTCAATATAGAGGGGTAGTCTTTGCATATACATACTACTAATGAATAAATTCTTTATGTTTTAATTAGCAGTAAATTTTGCACCACATAAAATAGTTCTCCAAACAATGTGTGTTCATTTAGATTTAGATTGTGGCATAGCTTATACTGTGACTTTTTCATCTTTTTAATAAAACTAATGAGTGGTATGAAATATTTTCAGAAATCAGAGTAAGGCCATGGCAATTTCTGATGTGGCTATATACTGAATTTTCTGATTCTTTGACTCTTGAAATGATATTCATATGTCGAAACACAACCCAAATATCATTTTTTATCAAATCATATATTGACCTCCTGGGCAGAGTTAACCAATTGCCTCTATATTTCCAAAACACTTTTATGATAACCCTGTAAAAGAACTTCTCTGATAACCCATGTATAATCATTGTATCAATAACTTGTATTTTTTATTTCTTTCACACATTAGCTCCTTGAAAGTAGGGACTCCAATGCCTAGAGATACATTATAAATGAAGAATAAATGAAAAAATGAATTACTATAACAAATTTGATGTTGCATTAAGCCCATTTAAAAACATTCATTTGTTAAACAAATATTTGTCAAACTTCTACCAAAGGCAGGCCTTGTTTTTAGGCCCAGATGATATAGCAGAGAACAAAATCAATTAAAATCCCTACACTAATGGAATTGATGAGCTAGAGCATTATGAAATTACAGAAATTTCACCATTTTTCTATAAAAATGACAATATATATGGTTCAAATGAATATATTTTGGTCGGGCAGTGAAATTAAGAAACTAGATTCAAAGCTTCTTGAAGCAGGGGTTGTATTTCCTTTACTTATTATATTCCTGGTGGTTAACTTCAGAACTCTGTCAACACTCATACATCAGCTTCGTCTGAGTCCCCATCTTCTGTTACCTGGGTTACTAAAATAGCCTCCTTCATGGTCTCCCTGTTACGTGTCCTATTAGTTCCTGTTCTTACAAAAACAGCCCAAGCTCAAGCCTATTTAAAGTGTCTATGAATCATATCACAACACTCTTCTTGACAAAACCCTATGGTGATTTCCTGTTTCACTAAGAGGAAGCACTAGCTTTCTTTCCATGGCCCACATGGGGTATTCTAGTATACCCCTCTTCTTCCCCTTTGGTGTCTCTGTTTCATATTGCACACTTAACTTGATCAAGCTGTTTCCACTACACTTGCTTCATGTGTATACCAGTCATGCTTCTGCTTTAGGGCTTTTGTACTACCTCTTTCTCCTGCCTGGAAAGTTCTTCCCTCAGATATTTAATTTGACTAACTCCTCACCACTTTCAGATTCTAACTCTAATGTCATTTCTCAATGGACCTACTGTAATTGTACTTTGAAATGTTACCTATCATTCTGAAGCACCCATTATCTTTTCCCATTTTTCTGTTTCCTATAGCCCAGGGGATGTTCTTTCATACCCTACAGTTAACTTATTTATTATGACTATTGTTCATTGCCTCTCTGCCCTGCTAGATGGTAAAGTTCCATGAGAGCATTATTTTTGTTTTTAAATATTGTTCACCAATATCCCGTGACCCTAGAACAGTGCCTGGCATACAGTAGGAGCTCACTATATATATTGAGTGTGTGTTTTTAATGATTGGATAAATGCTGGCTATTCTGAATTAGGCTGGGTGGTCACATATTATTTGAAAAATAGAATATGCTAATGCTTCTTCTACCTACATACTCTGCATTATAATCCAGAAGAAAATAAGGGTAAGGAAACTACTATTTATTTATTACCCAGTGTTTAGCAGGCAATATGCTAGGAGACTTATGGTCTTTCACTTGATTCTAATAACTCTATAATAATCTCAATTTTACTGAAGAAGCTGAGAATGAGGGAATTAATATAACTTACAGTCGTATCCTGGAAGTGTTAGAATACCCTAGGCCTCCTTGCTCTTCTGTTTCTATCATATATTGGTTTAAAAGCAGCCAGGTCAAGGTTGGAGGTATGGAATCTTTCTGCCTATTAATTAGAAAGGCACTGCTGCTGTTTCTGACTGTTAGATTACTGCTAGTACATTCTCACCAAAGAGAAAAAATTGCTCAAATTTTTATTAAAAATCCTGCCATGACAGCCAGTTCAATCAAATGAGAATTTGAAATGTATACCAGTGTTTTTTTTTAATAGGTTGTTCTGATTTCTGACTATATAAGAAAGAGCTAATGTTCTAGAGAGTGAAGTTTAGATGTTACATTTTCAAATGAGGGAAGACTTTTATTTATAAGTATATCTTTGGAAGTCTCTGCCAAATATTATGATCTTAGAAATATAGCTATCAAAAAGTCTTTGTATTGCTTCATGTGAACTAGAAATAAAATAAGGATTAAAAACAATTTTGAGGTGGATACTCAGGTATGGAGCTTTTTCTGGCTACATAAAGATATCCTAATGTCATAGAAATCTCTACCACCCTATTGAAAACTCAAAATTGATTTTTGTGTGGATTTGGAAAAATTTTCTACTGCTATTCAATCTTATAATTAGGAAAGGGCTGGAATTAATGATCTTTTTTTTTTCTCTTTAAAATAGGGAATTCAACTTCAGAGTAAAATTAATTATCTCTTGGTTGATCTAGAATATTTTTTCTCCCGAATAATGAAATGACATTTTCAATAATATATTTGATGTAATATGCCCATTTTGCCATAAATAATATCCTTTTGACTGAACTCATAACACAGTAGTAGTGTGATGTGGAATAGTGGGCCAACAATTGAGCTAGTTATGACTGCTAAATAGAGAAGTTCGGCGAGTTTTGCAGTGTATCCAACTATGGTTATTCCTTTTATTCTGTTAAAGTATTCAGTAGTTCAGAGTGAAAAATTTGTATAATGACTTGTTTTAGATGGCAAGAACAAAAAAATCACTCTTTTGCATTATGGTATGTGGACCATGTTGTATACATAGAGGAAGATACTTCGCATGTAAAACATCCGTGTTAAAATCAGGGGACTCAGGGACACCTGGGTGGCTCAGTTGGTTAAGCAGCTGCCTTCGGCTCAGGTCATGATTCCAGCGTCCTGGGATCGAGTCCCGCATTGTGCTCCTTGCTCAGCAGGAGCCTGCTTCTCCCTCTGCCTCTGCCTGCCATTCTGTCTGCCTGTGCTTGCTCTCTCTCCCTCTCTCTCTGACAAATAAATAAAATCTTAAAAAAAAAATAAAATCAGGGGACTTAATAGATTTTAGTTTCTTCATACAAAAATCTTGTAAGTAGAGGTGCCTGGGTGGCTCAGTGGGTTAAAGTCTTTGCTTGTCATGGTCTCAGGGTCCTGGGATCAGGCCCCACATTGGGCTTTCTGCTCAGCGGGAGCCTGCTTCCCCTTCTCTCTCTGCCTGCCTGTCTACTTGTGATCTCTCTCTGTCAAAATAAATAAATTTAAAAAAAATTTAAAAAATCTTGTAGGTAATGTCTTCAAAATTATGAATTTTATTCAGCTAGATATGCTTTTAAAAGTTATTTGCAGTTTACCTAGTTCTCTGCATGATTCTAATTATTTTAAATTGGTTGAGGCTTTTTTAGGACCTAACTAGGGTTTTATGTTGGTAACTGTTCCATGCATACTTGAAAACAAGGATTATGTTGTTGATAGGAGTGTTCTGTCTGTACCAGTAAAGTCAGGTTTCCTTATTGAGTTGTTCAATTCTTCATCTTTACTCATTTATTTTTTCTGGGTGTTCTGTCAGCAACTGAGAGAGATATGCTAATGTCTTCCATTATGACTGATGAAAACCCATTGCAGCTGAGGCAATGGGAGTTTTAAGAATTTACCCATGGAAGAGGGGGAGTGATACATGCCATGCTCAGAACTATAGGTGAAGAGGGAGAGGGACACTGATTAAAGCCATATACCCGAGACCCAGTGACACAGAAAATGTATACCTGCTTTGGTCTCCCCAAACCCTTACCAGGATAACAAGTCTTGGATAAAAGTAACAGTGGAATACAGCTGTGGGATTTGCAAGACAGACTCTGAAGTGCAGTGCAAAGGGAAAATCTAAGGCTGAGTGGAGCTAATATTTAAAATAACTGCATCATACCTAAACTAAGATATTGCTAAGACAATTTCAGTTATTACTTTATTATCATTATTCTAGAATTCCCACTTGTTCCTGTGCTCTTGAAAATTATCAGTCTTCTATTTCCTTGAACACAGCCCAGTTAATGTCAAATCCATGGATGGTAATTCTTGGGTTTATTCCTCTTGATTTTTTTTTTAGCATGTCATCTTGTTTTATATCTCATTTTTTTATGGGTTCCAAACTGTATATTTATAAGTTAGAAGGGACTTGAGGCTTAGGATGATGATATGGTATTGGAAAATATATTAAATTGGGTCTCTCTCGGAGACAGAAGAATTAATAGATCTAGAATAGTTTAATCTTACTGGGGAGTTAGATCAGGCAACACTAGACTTCCCATCCTGTATATTCTTGTCCATTTCCAATTCACATTTCTCTTTTCTGGGAATATAACCTCTTATTGTTCCTTCTCAAAGCATAGTTTTTCATGAACTTCCCCCTTAGTAGATCATGAATACTTTTTTTTTCCCCATCCTTTTAAAAAATTGGCAAAAGCCTTTGAGAGAAGTAAGGTTACACTGGCCAGGATTAACTGCCTGAGTTTTCCTCCTTTCCTGAATATTAGCCTCATAGTTCTGCATTGTCTTGTAGTTATTTTTGTTTAATTTCAGTTTGAAGGTCAGTCCTTATTTCTTGGTCTCACATTGCTGGTGTAATTGTAGTTGTACTTAAATTTCCAATATTATGAGTAAGGTTAAGCATTTTGTTGTAGGTTAAGATTTCATATCCATTTCTTTTCTTCTTTTTTTTTTTTAAGATTTTATTTATTTATTTGACAGACAGAGATCACAAGTAGGCAGAGAGGCAGACAGAGACAGAGGGGAAAGCAGGCTCCCCGCTGAGCAGAGAGCCCGATGTGGGGCTCGATCTCAGGATCCTGAGATCATGACCTGAGCCGAAGGCAGAGGCTTAAACCACTGAGCCACCCAGGCGCCCTCCATTTCTTTTCTCAGGGATTGTCTGTTTATATGCTCTTACTTATGATTAGATTGAGGTGTGCATTTTGGCAAAAATAGCACTGAAATGTATCTTTTTCTGTGTATTATATCTGAAAGGACATGATATTGATAGTCTTCTTCCTGATAATGTTAATTTTTTTTCAAAGATTTTATTTATTTATTTGAGAGAGAGACAGTGAGAGAGAGCACAAGCAAGGAGAAGGTCAGAGGGAGAAGCAGACTCCCCATGGAGCTGGGAGCCCGATGCGGGACTCGATCCCTGGACTCCGGGATCATGACCTGAGCCGAAGGCAATTGTCCAACCAACTGAGCCACCCAGGCGTCCCCCTGATAATGTTAATTTTGATCAGTTTGATAATAAAGTATCTGCCAAATCTCTCCTCAGTGAAGTTACTGTTTTTTTCTCCCCCCTTGGGAATTAATAATTGGGAGAGATACTTTGAAGCAAAGCAAATATGTTCCCTCTCCTCAGATATCTACTTAATATTAGCACCTATCATAGTTGTTTTAGCTGCTATAACAAAATACCACAGAATGGATGGCTTACAAACAACTGAAATTTATTTCTCATGGCTTTGGTGGCTGGGCGTCTAAGGCCAGGGTGTCGGTATGGCTACATTCTGGTGAAAGCTCTCTTCTGGGTTGCAGAATGCCTGCTTCTCATTGTGTTCTCCACGTGGTGAGGGCGTTAGGATACTCTGTGAGGTCCCTCCTTTAGAAGGGCATAAATTCCATCTGTGAGGCCTCTACCCTAATATCTTAGCACCTCCCAAAGACTTCACCTCCTAACTCCATGACATTGCTCATTAGTATTTCCACATATGAATTTTGGGGGACACACATGCATTCAAACTATTGTAGCACCCATCCTTGGATGTAGCTTGCAGCAATTAATACTGTGGGGCTTGCCTAATGGAAACTTTCTATTTCTTTTTTTCTCAACATTTTAGAAATGAAATCTTTCTCTCCCTTCTACCCCATCTACTTATTCATGTGATTCTTTATTTTAATTTTAATATAAACTCATTATATTTATGTTTTTCTTTGGGTTATAATCCAGAGCTATAATTATTTATATTTTTCCTCAAATTCTCTTGTTCATCACTTTTCTCCTTTCTACCCTCTATTATTATTCCTGTTATCCTTTATTTTATATACACACACATATTTTCTTTTAAAACTTTTTTTTTTTAATTATCCTTTTATATTCTATGGCTTCCTGACCATCTCTTTTTTGAGATGGGCTACATTTGATTTACATCATTCTTTGAAAGTTTGTATTTCAGGTTGTTTCTTTTAACTATTTTGAGATACAAGGTTACAATTTTCATCTCCATGGTGGCCATATTTTTCTGGTATATCTTTTTTTGTTGGCTGTACTTCATATGACGAATTTTATTTTTTATGTTGTCTTTGCATAAGTTAATTCATATTATTTTCTTTCTTTTTTTTTTTTAAAGATTTTATTTATTTATTTGACACAGAGAGAATGAGAGATCACAAGTAGGCAGAGAAGCAGGCAGAGAGAGAGGAGGCACAGGCTCCGTGCTGAGCAGAGAGCCTGATGTGGGGCTTGATCCCAGGACCCTGAGATTCATGACCTGAACCGAAGGCAGAACCCTCTGAGCCACCCAGGCACCAGTTCATATTCTTTTCTTGCTACTTATGGTAATTAGATGGGTACTTTGGGCCTCTAAGTAGATATTCCAATGTAGGGGGCAGAGCTTCTAGGATTCAGAACTCAGTTGTTGCCCTACTGGCTATTAATGTGAACTCTCACAGTGCAGTCTTTCCTATGATATTTTCTGGCTCCAAAGCTTCAATTGTTTCAGAAAGAACTTCTGCCAAATTTCCCTTCCTTATACATTTCTGGTTAGGATGAGTCACAAGGGAGATTCTTGTGAGATTTAGATATGGGAAGAAAGATGACTTTTTGTAGCTGACACAGATTGTCACCAATCTGCTGACTTACCTTGTTGGGACAGAGCAACGTTTGGGCCTGCAATCACTCTACCTTTCCTTGAACCTCTCTCTTCAGTGTCTCTGACTCCTGGGACAGATATGTGTGATTAGCTCCATGATCAGAGGACACCAGCACCTGTGGAATATCCTTGTCATCAAGGACAGAGACATTTAGAATGGACATGGATTTAGTCCTCCTGAAGTTCTAGCTTGTATTCTTGGGGTTCCATCCTGCTTGTTTTCTTCTCATCTTCCTCCTTGCCTTATCGGTTTCAAGCTCCAGCCTTCAATACTGAAACATGACCTTTGAGGGACCACTTAGCCAGCCCTTGCAATTGCATAAGCCAATTTCCTGTGTAAATTCCATCCAAAAATAACTCAACTTGAATGGATTCCCACTGGCCAAATCTGAGATAGTTTATACATTAAAATAATTAAGAGAGTAAAATAATATTCACAGGATAAAATGCTATACATTTACTATTGACCGTTTTGTAATTAATTTTAGGGGCAGAAATAAATAAATGAATTATAATATTCTCCCTTCAAATTACTTATTAATTCAAAGGGGCATAAGAATTATGCATTAGACAAATCTAGCAGACACTGAATTTAAATAAACAATGAAAGATTCTTATCTGATTCAGTAAATATCATGTTGCTCTTTTCCTTATTCTGATGTTCAAATGGAAGATTTTTATCTGATGCCATGAATATCCTGTTGCTCCCTTACTTAGTTTGGTGTTCACATTTTCACAGATTTGGCCAATGGAAGTGCCTTGAAGCTGGATCCTGTGTCCTTTAGTTATGTTTCTTTCATTCTTTGTGTAATTTCTTTGCTATTTTCCAAGGATCCCTTATTCTTTCCAATGGAGAATATCTCAACTGTGTTCATTGTCACTTGGTTGTATGTATTTCTAGGGCTTTAAAATTTGTTTTATTTAAATTCAATTTAGTTAACATATACTGTATTATTAGTTTCCAGGGTAGAATTTGGTGATTCACCAGTTACATGTAATGCCCCGTGCTCATTATATCAAGTGCTGTCCTTAATACCCATCACCCAATTACCCCACCCCCCCATCCAGCTCCCCTCCAGCAACCCACAGTTTGTTTCCTTAGTCTAGGGCTTTTCAGAGAACATGGGAAAGAGGTATAGATATATAAATATAAATATGTATGTGTGTGTGTGTGTGTGTGTGTATTCTTGTGTTTCCAAAGATACCTATAATTCTCATTCAATACCAGTTCTTAATCTTCTGGATTGTTGTTGTATTTCATACTTTGGCTAAATAATAGTAAGATACTACACAAAGATTAAGATAGATATCTGAGTTGATTAATTGCTACAGATAGGTAGTTCTAAATTAGCATAAGGTTTTGTTTTCACTTTTTTTTTAAGATGATCATAGCTCATAAGAGTACAGCTTACTCAACTATTATTTTCTATAAAAAATCAGTATCTTTCTTGCACAAATAAGTACTTTATAGTTTACAAATATGATAGAAGTCATAGCCAACCTAATTCTATTTAGTAAGTTTGATTCTGAAGATAAACAACCAAAATAGACCTTATGATAAGATACTTGGTTGATCATATTTTATACTTCTGAGTAGATCATAAATATACATTAAACAATCAGTAGCCTTCCAAAATAAATAGTGATTTAATGTTTAAAATTACCCATGGCAATTTCCTTTAAATGTGTGTATTGTATAGATAAGCTATTGCTTTATAAAACTCAGTGACTTAATTCTAAATTACTAATTAAGGTTCATGTGACTATGGGTCTGTTGCATAGACTGATGTACTGGGCTGGGCAGCTTTGATAATTTTAAGTAGGCTTTCTCACACATCTTTGGGTTGATTGGGGATCAGTGGTCTAGGTTGGGCTGGGCTGAGTACTGTTTCTCATCATAGGCAATGACATGTTTAAAGGAGAAGCAAAAACACGTCAAGATTCTTAGATGTAGACTCACTATAGACACACAGTCATCTCTTCCTCACTTTATTATCCAAATTAAGTTCATATGGCTGTATGCAAGTAAAGGAGCAGAGAAATATACTTTATCCCTTCAGTGAAAGGAATTGCAAAATTACATTGCAAAGACTGTGAATACAAGAAGGAAAGAAGAAGGGGGTTAATAATTTCACCTGAGACCTTGCCGACTTTTAGTGGACCATCACCGTCATTACCTGAAGTGTTGGTTAGAAATACAGAATTCTAGGTGGTTCATATGTATATTAAAGGTAGGGAATTGCTGATCTAAGAATATAACTACCATACTACTTGACTAACTCTCTCTTTTACTTAGATTTGTTTCTTGAATTCTGCAAATATGCATGGAGCCCAGGGCCTTTGCTGTCACTATTTGCACACCTAAAACACTTTTTATATGTCCGAGTAGCTCACTATATCTCCTACTTTAAGTCTCTGCTCCGTTGTCACTTTATTAAAAAAACTTCCTAACTTAAAATAGAAGTATATCTCCAAGACATCACCCTCCTTTTCCCATCATAACTTTTTCTATCATAGCACTTTATTAACACCCGACTTGTTACATATATTTTTTCTTAATTTTAATCTATACTCATTAGAATAAAAGCACCAAGAAAATATGGACCTTTGTGTTTTATTCACTGTTGAATCCCTGGTATCTAGAATAATTCAGGCATTTACTATGTGCTCAAGAAATGTAAGTTTATAAGAATAAAGTTGAAATACATGTTTATATAGAATTAATTTTTTAATTAAAATATTTATGCTACAGTTATAAGCAATTATCAAACTTAACAGTACCTGTGGATTTTGTTTGGCTACAAGTTGTGGAGATATACTCACCTTTTCAAAAGTGGCTTAAACAACATATAGTTATTTCTTTATTTCTCATTAAAGAAATTTATATTTTATCAGTTCAAGGCTACTGTGGTGGCTCCATAACATCACCATTTATCTGAGGGTCCTAGTTTTCATCTCTACCATTTTTTTATCCTGATTCATATTCTCAGTTTTGCATCCTGTTTTGAAATGACCAGTGCAGTTCTAACCTTCATGTATGGTCTCCAGGTAGGAAGAAAGAAGAGGAGAAAGAGATACAAGATTATTTTGTGTGCTGGGTCAAGTAATTTTTAAGACACTTACCTAAAAATCCCTTTCTGTAATTCCCATTAGTGTTGATGACTAGGACTAGTACTTATCATCAAATGGCCATTCTTTACTTCCCTGGGAAATTCAATGTTTTCTTTGGACATTTTGCCACCTCCAACAAGTTATGGTTATATTAATGTAAAAGATGCTCTGCTATTGTATTTTACTGTATTTTACATAAAAATGAACACATTTACCTTTTGTTAAAAGGGTTTTTTTGTTAAAAATGATACATTTGTTTTTTAATGACAAATAATAAAAACTTGACTAAATATAACAGCATTTATAGTCAGAAGAAATTATGAATACCAGTAGACATATTTATATGTTGTTCTTCAAAAGTTAATGTTATAGAATTTGTTTTATAAATTATACAGTTTTTCATTTATTTCAATTGGTTGTTTTGGCAAATCTAGAAAAATATTAAACATGCAAAATTTTTGCAAACACTGATACTTGGTAATTTAATTACTAGCAAGTTATAGCTAGTAACTTTAAAGGTCTGTTTTCTGAAATCCTTTTTCAACAGAAATTACATGCAACTTTCGCACCTCTTTAATAAAAAATTGACTCAGCTGAACAGCGTTCTGAATAAGATAATACTCTAGCATTTGAGTTACATAACAAAATAAACTTGCCTATGTTCTTAATCCATGTTTGATTCCCTCATTCTTCCAGAATATTTCATGGTGCTCATTTAGAACTATGAAGGTGAGGAAACTGGCTCTCCACAGGTTTTCCAAATTTTCTTCTTAGCAGAGAGCCTTATCCACCTATTGTCAGAGGGCTTTCAATCATGTAACTAATGATGTGGTAGTAGCTGCTTCCATGGGAATGTGTTAGTGGCAAAATTAATGTGTAACTTGCTCTAGCCACTTGTCTTTATCTTGCTCAATTTCCACCAGGGGGTATATTGTTGTATTTGTACTCAGTACTTGCACTAGACCACCGTTAACTATTATAACAGAAATATCAGCTCTTTTTCCCTGAAATATTGTATTTTACCCTTCTTTTCCTCCCACAAATGAGAGTATGAACACTGAATAGCCCAAAAAGTCCTGAAAGAGAGAACCAAAGTTGGAGGCTACACATTTCCCAATTTCAAAACTTACTATAAACCTGCAATAATCAAAACAGTGTGATACTGACATAGTGGTAGGCCCATAGACTAAAATAATATAATTGAGAATCCAGAAATAAACCAATAAACCTATGGTCAGTTGACTTTCAACAAGAGTCCCACGATCATTGAACATAGAAGAATTTCTTGAACAAATGGTGCAGGGACAGTTGAATCACGACAGGCAAAATAATGAAACTGGACCTTGCCTCACCACATACAAAAATTAACTTAAGGTGTATCAAATACCTTAATTTAGTACCTAACATTCTAAAACTGTTACAAGGAAACTCATAGGGATAAAGCTTTATGAACTTCAATCTGACAATGAATTCATAAGTACAATACTAAAAGTGCAAGCTATAAAAGAAAATAGATAAGTTGGACTTCTTTAAAATTAAATACTTGTGCATCAAAGGATAATTATCAATAAAAGGAAGAGATAACCCACAGAATGTGACAAAACATTTGTAGATCTTACATTTGATAAGATCTCCTAGCCAGAACATGTAAAAATGCTTACAACTCAACACCAAAAAGCCAAACAATCCAATTGAAAATTAGACAAAAGATTTAAATAGACATCTCTCCAAATAAGACATACAGTTGGCTAATACTTATGTGGAAAGATGCTTAACATCATTAGTCATTAGGGAAGTGTCAGTTAAAACCACAGAGATTCCTGCCCCCTAGGGTAGCTGCTGTGAAAGAAAGGAAAATAACAACTGCTCACAAGAATGTGGAGAAGTTGGAACTCTCATAGATTGCTGGTGAGCTTGTTGCATGATACAACTGCTCTAGATCATGATCCTCAAAAAGTTTAGCTTGGAATTAATATATGAGCCATAATATCATTCTTGGGTATATATACCCCAATTGATTCAAAACAGGTTTTTGAACAGATACTTGCACATCATTGTTCATAAAGCATTATTCACAGTAGCCAAAATGTGGGACACCTCAAATGTTCATCTACTAAGAAATATATAAGCAAAATGTGGTATATGCATATAAGGGCATATTATTCAGCAATAGAGGGAATAAAGTACTGCTGCATGCTACATCATGGATGCAACTTAAAACCATCACACTAAGTAAAGTAAGCCACATATTTTATGATTCCATTTACACGAATTATCCAGAGTAGGCAAATCCAGACAGACAGAATAGCAGATCTGTGATTTGCAGATTGATGGTGGCCAGTATTGGTGAATGAGAGAATAGAGAGTGGCTGCCTAATGGTGATGGGGTTTCCTTTTTAGGATGATGAAAATGGTCTGGAATGAGGTGGGTGATGATTGTCCTACATTGCAAATGTATGGAAGCCATTGAAACGTACACTTTAAAGTGATCAAGTGGTAAATTATATTTTGGATTATACCTCATTTAAACAACTGATATAATGAATACATATAAAAATAAGCCCATGTTGGGGTGCCTGGGTGGCTCAGTGGATTAAGCCACTGCCTTCGGCTCAGGTCATGATCTCAGGGTCCTGGGATCGAGCCCCACTTCGGGCTCTCTGCTCAGCAGGGAGTCTGCTTCCTCCTCTCTCTCTGCCTGCCTCTCTGCCTACTTGTGATCTCTCTCTCTGTCAAATAAATAAATAAAAATCTTTAAAAAAATTTTAAAAAATTAAAAAAATAAGCCCATGTCCACAATAAAGTTATATGTGAATATTCATTTTAGTACTATCATTCTGGCCTCAAAGTACTAAAGGCAGTAATCATGTAGGGAAATACAGAAATCCAGAGAAGAGGTATTGTGACCTAAGAGAATAGATATAGAGATACTGAGTGAATAAAGAGGTTTGGAAAGGATAGAATCATATCAGCTGAATTTGGTGATTGGTTAGATGTGGGTTCTCCCATGTAGCTTTGACTTACAGTAGAATGGATTGGGATGTACTTCAATAAGATAATAAAACAAGCACAAAAAACCCCTCTGAGATGAGATCATGATGTCACTTTCAGACATACAGAATTCAGTATTCTATCAAACAATAAATGGAAGCAATAAAGTGGGTGCTGAGACTAGAGGTAGAAGAGTAGGATATATAAGTATATTATTGACAGTTGAATCCAAGGGACTGAAGGAAATTTATCAGGCAATGTGAAAAGAAGGCCCATGTCAACAGAAATCTGAGGACACCAGAAATGTAAAAATAGGCGCAAAAAGGGTCTCCTGGGTGGTTCAGTCAGTTAAGCATCCAACTCTCGATTTTGGCTCAGGTCATGATCTCAAGGTTGTGAGATTGAACCCCCTAGTTGGGCTCTACACTCTAAGCTTAAACCAAATGGATTTTCAAATTTCATTCCACTCAAAATTTGCATGTGCTTGCACACATTCATACCTTACTTATTTATGTCTTAACTCAAATATCCTGAAGAATAGATGTAGTAGCCAAGTTGAAACAAACTTACAGAAGCAATGCATTCAATTATAACCCCCTGCATAGTAGTTTTTAAAATGAAGTAATTTTTAAAAAAATACTTTATTTATTTGGCACAGAGAGAGAGAGAGATAGAGAGAGAGAGAGTACAAGCCGGGGGGGGGGGGGGAGACAGAAGGTGAAGCAGAGTCCCCACTGAGCAGGGAGCCTGATGCAGAGCTCTATCCTAGGACCCTTTGGATCATGACCTGAGCCAAAGGCAGACACTTTAACAGACTAAGCCACCCAGGTGCCCCTAAAATGAAGTAAATTAACACATAACCATTTTAATCCAAGTTTCCAGAAAGTCACTTTTAATGTATAGGGGAGAGTGTGTGTGTGTGTGTGTGTGTGTGTGTGTGTGTGCGTGCGCACGCTCACGTGCACACATATACAGCTATTAAGTGGTGAAATCAGAGTATGAGCCCAGGACTTTTACTTCACAACCAGTGCTATAACCACTATACAGATTAAAAGATGGAGGTTTTTTGAAGAATACTGAGTTACCCTACTAAACAATCAAGGTTAGCGACATATAAAAAAGTTAGTGCATCTGGGATCACATATCTGACTAATGAGAATAAGTGGAACTTTCTTTTTGAGTTTGAGTCCCAATAATAAAGCAGCTACTGTTAGGTGGCAAGTCATGTAACAGTGTTTGAGCGGATAGTGGGGTTGCCATTTCCAGAGATAATTCTGAAGAACTGGAAATTGTGAGCTGATCAAGCACTCTAACTGGTTTCTATCACAGCATAATTTTGCAGGAATGGTCCTCTGCCCAGTGAGGACAAAAGCTGTGGGAGAAACCAAAACTACAGGTTGTCATGCCAGAAGCTTCACCTCTGTGCTGCTTTTTCATGTTTAGTGTGGCAATTACAAAACAAACTCTCCTCAGGTAGCTTTTTTTGAGAATAAAACATTTGAAATTATTCTAACATTATTTATTATATGGTTCTAAAATTATACACTTCATGCTTTAGAATTGCTTGAACTGCCACAGATCTATAATAGTGTGCTAAATTCTCTGATAACAATTGTGTTTTTATCAGTTTCTCTTTTTATTTGTAATGATTTTACTTTATACATTTTTCATGAAATGTAATTTGTCAGAAAAATGTTCGTGATTGTTGCCAACTTTTGTGGATTTGTATCTTTTCATCAATATAAAACTACTACTTTTTAAAATCCCATTACCTCCTTTTTGCTTTCTCTTCTATTCTGATACTTATTTTTTTACCACATGAGTTTTCTTTATAACATTTGCTTGATATGTCTTTGTCATTTACTTTTAGTCTTTCTCTGAAATTCTGTTTTTGTTCAGATTCTTTTTAATATAATGTTACTATGAATTATTATTCTATACTATTCTATACTATACTATTATTATTCTATACTATTCTATACTATGTCGTAACTTGCCTTTAAAATGAAGATTTATTTTTCCACATATTGACATATATTTTATATTATCTATTTTTTTCTGTTGTCTTCTGTTGTGTTTTATGGCACAATTGCAATTTATTTTTAGTTCTGTATTTTTTTGCATATGCATTTTTTTCAATTAATTCCTGCCATGATTAGACTTTACAAATACTCTTGTTAATTATTTTCAATTTTATCTTAAAGTTTAAAAAATGCAATTTAAAAATTACACTTGATAATTATAACAATGATAAGGAATTATTTCTTTCAATGTCTTTTTTGTAAATATAGGTTTAGGCATTCTTCCACTCTTTAAATAACTTCACAATCTTTGTTAATCTATATTGAGGTTATAAATATAGTACTTAATTCATTAGTTCTGTTTCTTTTTCATTTATTTTCTCCCCTTTTCCCTCTTTTCCTCACCTATTTCCTTTTAGCATCCTTCAAATTTTTTTCTTTCTTATTTTTTTCCCAAAGATTTTACTTATTTGTTTATTTGACACAGAGAGAAAGATCACAGGTAGGCAGAGGCAGGCAGAGAGAGAGGGGGAAGCAGGCTCCCTGCTGAGCAGAGAGCCTGATGCCTGGCTGCAACCCAGGACCCTGGGATCCTGATCTGAGTGGAAGGCAGAGGCTTAATCCACTGATCCACCAAGGTGCCCCCAAAGTTTTTCTATAAAAGTTAAACATTTCTGTAAAGGTAAAAGTACTTACTTTGGTTAACAATCTTGAATATTATTTAAACGGATTTTAAGATTATAAATAAAATAATTAAGTTTGAAAGTTCATCCCCAAATATTTATTATCTCAATTATTTGCCAAATATTAAATTGGACTTTTACTGTTTGGCATAAATCTATAACAATTTATCTAAAAATATATGTATTTCTTTAGTTCACATTGATCTGAAGATGCCTCATTTTCTGCAGCAATTAATTTACCGTGTATATTACTTCAAAGTGTGTGTGTATGTACACTTTGGAGTTACACATTTTAAAATTTTATGTAATTGAATCCTAATGTTTTTCTTAAACCTGTTTGATGATTTACTATTTTATAAATATTTAAGATGTGTTAGAGAAGGCTGAGATGAGTTAGATTTTGGTTTTATTGTTAACATTCCAGTTTTTTTCATGGATGATTGTACTTTTTTATATTTTAAAATATCACCAGGTTGGGGCATGTAGGTAGCTCAGTTGGTTAGGCATCTGACTCTTGATTTCAGCTGAGGTTGTAATCTCTGGGTTGTGTGATTGAGCCCCTCATTGGGCTCTGTGCTCAATGTGGAGTTTGCTTGTCCCTCTCCCTCTGTTCCTCCTCTTGCTTGTGCTCTCTCTCTCTCTCTCTCTAAAATGAATAAATAAAATCTTTAAAAAGACCTCACCAGGTCATTCATAGTTATGACTTGATTTTCAATTGCTTTCTTAAACATAATACATAATTTTAGTTTTAAGACCAATTTTTCCTTATATCAGGATTAAAAAATGTTTTAAATATCAGACAAGTCAATGTACTATGTCTTTCAGAAATGTCTTTTTATTTATAGGCTCATTATTTGAATATTTCCCATATGTTTTTAAAATACTTTTTTACCTTCTTATATCCTCTACATAGGGTTTTCATCTGAGAACTCATGTCCCTGCAAATATCTTCTATCAAATGTCTTCACAAGTTTTTTAAATATTTAAATTAGGTTTTTCTTCTTGTCCTTCTACATTTAAATACTGTCTTCTTTCTAACTGATGCCATATTCTGAATTTATTGGGACCATGGTAAATATTTTCTAACTATCGTATATTGTTGAATTCTATATCAAAAGGAATCAGCTCACCTATTGCTCAGGGTTTGAACTTTAATTTTTTTTCATATATACATTATATTTCCTCAAAATATCTTTTGAGAATGAGGTAGGACTTCAGTTATGATATTGGATAAGGATCTAGAAAATTTGACTAATGCTTCTCTGAAAAAAAGCTAAGTATATTTTTAATATTCTAAAAGGCTCTGGATATCAGTTTGTAACCTAATATCAGACAAAAATGTCAGTGAAGGCAAAGAACTACAGAAGAAATCAGAGTCGAAGTAGCTTTAACTCTGAACATATTTGCAAAGTCTGTGAAACTTGAACATACTTTATGTGATCTCAAGGGATATGGAGGGAAAAACAAAAATTAGATGCAATTTGAGATGTAAGGTGATCCAGAAATATATCTGATTTTTCCTACATACATGGTGTATTATACAAAAGAAAATTGCCTTGGTGTTTTGCAGGAGTTAAAAAAGTCCCTCAGGAGGTATACCTCTGAAATGGCCCTCCCATCTTGTGTAGGTAATTCACATCAGCTGTTGGTCAATAAAACCCCAAGCTTTGAATTTAATTCAGAGTGGTCCTGAGCTAATAGTTTCCTTACATCCTTATTAACCACAAACACAAAACCTGTCTGGAAAATTGCACCTACATTCTAGAGCACAGAAATTTCCAGAAATTATGCTCCAAGTAAAATGAGAAGGACATAGAAATCACAAAATCTGCAAGGATATGTCACTATAAACACAAAGAAAGCATACTTTATCAATAAATAATTATCAGGGGCGCCTGGGTGGCTCAGTGGGTTGGGCCGCTGCCTTCGGCTCAGGTCATGATCCCAGGTCCTGGGTTCAAGCCTCAAGTCGGGCTTTCTGCTCAGCAGGGAGCCTGCTTCCTCCTCTCTCTCT
Source organism: Lutra lutra (assembly GCF_902655055.1). Classification (NCBI taxonomy): domain Eukaryota; kingdom Metazoa; phylum Chordata; class Mammalia; order Carnivora; family Mustelidae; genus Lutra; species Lutra lutra. The sequence goes on along the minus strand of NC_062283.1, from coordinate 125,796,409 downwards.
GCCTGCCTCTCTGCCTACTTGTGATTTCTCTCTGTCAAATAAATAAATAAAATCTTTAAAATAAATAAATATTTATCAATTCACAATGTATTAATTCATAAAAATATCATGTGGATATCATCACATATTATAAACTAACATGGGTCAGCACATCTGAATAAAGAAAAGTAAACTTTGAAAATCCCTATAGAGAAAAAAGAACAAAAAATAACGATAGTCTTAACATAATTGAATGTTTAGAAATAGAAAGTAATACATAAATTAAAAATTCAATGGAGAAATGTCAACTTCCAGTGATAGTTGGTATTAGACATGACTTCTAGAAATTAATAATTAGAAAACTGACCAAAATTATTTCCACATTTTAAACTTAGAACAAGTCTGACATACCTAAGAGAAGGAATTAATTGGCATGAATTTTCCTTATAATTTTCCTTAAGGAGTTTTTCAGACCAGGGGACAGAGATGGTAACACAAGCAAAAAAACAACATTTGGAATACTAATTAAAAGAGGTTGAGGGGGCGCCTGGGTGGCTCAGTGGGTTGGGCCGCTGCCTTCGACTCGGGTCATGATCTCAGTGTCCTGGGATCGGGCCCGCATCTGGCTCTCTGCTCAGCAGGGAGCCTGCTTCCTCCTCTCTCTCTGCCTGCCTCTCTGCCTGCTTATGATCTCTCTCTGTCAAATAAATAAATAAAATCTTTAAAAAAAAAAAAAGAGGTTGAGATTGGAGATCTGGGTGGCAGTGGCCACTGAAATTTGTGGGAAAGAATATCAGACAGGAGGAAGTTACACAGATGAAGAGCTCTGTAATCCAAAGGGTTAGTTCGAATGTTTGGGTAAACAGTAATCTGAAAGTGTACCCAGTGAAATTGCACAAAGCCAGGCCAAAAAAAAAAAAAAAAAATACATATAGTAGGGAAAACCAGCTATTGGGAGCTGTCTGCGGAAAAGTTCTGGGACCCATACAGGGCTAAGAGATTCATGAGTTTCAACTTAGAGTGGAGAGACATAATTGACCACATTATTAATTCAAGAAAAAATCTCAAAAAGTGCTTTAGAGTAGTCAACTCTAACAAAGGTAAAAAATATGCGTCTGCTGAATCAAATTGATATGTAAGCCACTGAAATGCCTAATGAAACATATCCTTTAATCTTTAAATGATGACAACAAAATCCAGTCAATACTTTAATATACCCCATGTTCAGTATCAAATCAAAAAGTATTAGACATACAAAGAAGCAGGAAGATATGACTCATAGACAAGAGAAAGGTCAAATCATAGGGGAAAAAGATGACAAAATTACTATAAAATAATTTGAAACCAGTTACTGAAAATGTGCTCAGTGATTAATGGACAATAAATATAGTGAGAAAGGAAATAGAAAATATTCAGAGAATTAAATGGGAATGACAGAGCCAGAAAAACATAATCTGAAATGAAAAACTCATTGTATGGGTTTAACAGAAGATAGAAGATGTCATGAGAAAAGACAACACATTGCAGTATAAATTATCCAAACTAAACCATGGAGAAAAAAGGAGACTGAAAAATAAATTAAAAGAGACTCCAAGACCTGTTGGAATACACCAAGCAATGTGGCATAGGTGTTATTGAATTACAAGAAATGAAGGGTTACAATAAAAAATATTTGAAGATATAATAGTTAAAATATTTCCAAATTTGAAGAAAGTTATAAGCCACTGATTTAGGAAGGTCAGTGAGACCCAAATAGAGTGAATATGATAAAATTCTCACCAACCTATAATACACATATTATATAACCATAGTGGTGAAAACCGGTCATAAAGAGAAATCTTGAAATCCATTAGAAGAAAAGATGTATTTTTTTGTGAAAGTTGGATTTGTATAGGACAGCAGAAACTGAAATAATGTTTATGCTTACAAATGAGCACACCTTTCTTTCTGGTAGGCGTTTTTTTTTTTTTTCCTTTTGGTATTTCTTGTGGTGTTAATGTTGATCTAATTAAGAGTGGAGCTGGGTTTGAAGTTTGTTGCTGTGATCATCTTCAGTATGCTAGTTTCAAGTCTTTCTGGTCATACCTTTTATTTATGGTGAAGGCAAAATTTCCAGGGGGTTGTTCGTAATGTTGGTTCCCTGCTTTGCTTTCATTGGTACTATTCCCCAGGAAACAGCTTTGTGGTTGTATCCCACTGCTACGTTTTACTTGATGCTCATTAGCATGTTGGTGGTGAGTGAACTGGGGGCATTCTTGTTGTTCCTGTAAGTCTCACTCTTGCTCTTTTAAGCCTCACACTGATAAGTACCTTAAGTAGGTACTGTGAACCTGGGTCTTGGGATCCTGGCCTTCACAAGTCTATGTCTTCCTCATGTGGATATATTAGTGGACCCATCATTTTTTTCTACCTCAGGCCTAAGTGTAGATTTATTTTTTTACTCTATTCCTTCTCCAGCTCCAATGGACTTTTCCCTATTCCCTCAAGCGCATAGGTTTCCCTGCCTTTATTCCTATACATCAAGGGTTCTTCCTTAGTCAAATATGGGAAAGGTGGGTCTTGGTGGAGTTTCAGTGCATGTGGGATGCCACCTCCCCAGATGCAGTGGGGTTCTACCAGTAATCGCAAGCTACAGTTTTTGTTGCCCTTCCTTGTACATAAAAGGAGTATTGGAGACAGGGAGATGATTCTAGGTAGAGTTTTAGCAGTGCCTGCTGTTTTCTTCCTACAAGCAACATACCAGAAAGCTTTCTTGATTTTTACATAGCTTCTCTGTGAAAACCTAGTGGCATTCCTGAACTGAGAATGTATGAATCTCATATGTCTACAGGGACTTAACATTCTCATTTTAGCTCATAGTTGGCCTTTTAAGGATCAATTGTTAATTACTAGTTGAATCTTTTTTTTTTTTAAAGATTTTATTTATTTATTTGTCAGAGTGAGCACAGGCAGACAAGAGTGGCAGGCAGAGGCAGATGGAGAAGCAGGCTCCTGCTGAGCAAGGAGCCCGATGTGGGACTCGATCCCAGGACGCTGGGATCATGACCTGAGCCGAAGGCAGCGGCTTAACCAACTGAGCCACCCAGGTGCCTCACTAGTTGAATCTTCTTACTGAAATATATCTATTAGAATCTGTCCCAGATAAGCAAATTCTCATGTCCTGTTTCTTCCTGTAGGTAGCTGCCTTTATTCAGATTTCTGGTAAATTATTTATCCTGGACCTCAGCTCTTTGATAAGTTTGATAGAAGTTGTTAATTTGCTGGTTTGTATTAGGGTTCTCCAGAGAAACATAACCAACAGGATGGAGATATATGTACACATGTATATTCATATATATACATACATGCATACATACATGAGGCATTTTATAGGAATTGGCTCATGATATTGCAGAAGCAAGAAGTTCTATGACTTGCTATCAACAAGCTGGAGGACTGGGAAATCTGGTGGTATAAATTAGTCCCAGTCTGAAGGCCTGAGAACCAGGAGCACTTATGTTTGTGGGCAGGAGAGTTTTGATGTTCAAGCTCAAGCAAAGAGGAAATTCACCATTCTTCTGCCATTTGTTCTACCAGAGCCTCAAAGAATTGGATGATTCCCACCTACCTTAGTGAGGGTTATCTTCTTTACTCAATCTATCAATTCAAATGATAATATCCTCACAGACCAATAAATACTGTTTTACCAGGTATCAACTTAGCCCAGTCTAGGTGACACTTAAAGTTAACCGCCACAAGTCTATATGTTTCTTTTATTATAAAAGTGGGAGTGATGCTCTTTATAGCATTCTGTACTCTGAATGGAAACTGGAAGCTGAACTCCATGCAGCTTCTTTTAGGTATCCTTCCAGGTATGAGAATTTGTATTAGTTCTTTATTGCTGCATAGAACATTTCTCTCAAGTTTAGTGGCTTAAAACAATTAACATTTATTATCTAACAATTTCAGTGGAGACAGGACTCTGAATGTGGCTTAGTTGGGTGCCTCTGTCTTAGGTCTTGAAGAAGGTTGCAGTTAAGGTGTCAGCTGGGGCTGTGGTCTCATCTGAAAATTCAGTGAGTTCCTCATGAGGTTGTTTGTAGGATTTGGTTCCTTATGGGTTTCAGACTTATATCCTTCATTTCTCATTGGCAGAGAAAGGGTACAAAAATTAAGAGAGGGAGAAAGAGTGGGAGAAAGAGAACACACATGGTAGCAATACTGAAGTTAGTTTTTTTTATTATTCTAATCTCTGAAGTAATAACCTGTTACTTTATCTATTCTACTAGATGTATCATTAGCTACAGTATATAATCAAGAGGATCAGTTAACACAAGGATATGGATAACAGGTGCAAAGATAATTGGGGGCTATTTTAGAGACTGCCTGTGACAGAACAGAAGTGGGGAGATAATAAAGATATGAGCAGATATCAATGAAACAAGAGAGAAATAAACAATAGAAAAAATTAATGAATTTGAAAGTTGTTTCATGGAGAAGATTAATTAAATTGATAAATCTGTAACTGGATTTACCAAGAATAAAGAAAGAGACAGAAAATGAAAACAGGGGCGCCTGGGTGGCTTAGTGGGTTAGGCCGCTGCCTTCGGCTCAGGTCATGATCTCAGGGTCCTGGGATCGAGTCCCGCATCGGGCTCTCTGCTCGGCGGGGAGCCTGCTTCCCTCTCTCTCTCTCTCTCTCTCTCTGCCTGCCTCTCTGCCTGCTTGTGATCTCTCTCTGTCAAGTAAATAAATAAAATCTTTAAAAAAAAAAAGAAAAAGAAAAAAAAGATTTAAAAAAAAAAGAAAATGAAAACAAATAAGTGATGTTGAGAACAAAAGTGGAGACATACCTACCAATTTGACTCACATTAAATGGATAATAAGGGAATAACCTCCAATTTTATGCCAATAAATATTGCAACTTAGGTGAAATAGATTCCTTGAATTAACAAAAATTAGAAAATTGACCAAGAAGGCATAGAAAATTTTAAAAAAAGATACACACACAGACACACACACACACACACACACACACGTCTGTATAAACTTTGTACTAAGGTTTCCTCTCATTACTGATATTGCTAAATTATTTTTTTTTCTGATTCATTGGCTAAAGGTTTATAACTTGTATTGATCTTCTTAAAGCAAAAGAAGGTTTTTATCCTGCTGATTTTCTTTATTTCTTTGTTCATATTTTACTTCATTCATTTTTGCTTTTATCCCTAATGCATCTTTTTTTTTTTTTTTGCTTCTGATCAAACATATTCTTCTCTTTTAGTTTCTTAAGATTGTTAGCATCTAGCCCCTGCTGCATGCATAAGGTTGTATTGCTGTTGTATCTATTTTCAGTATCCAGTCTTTCTTTTTTCTTTTTTAAGATGTATCTATTTATTTTGGAGAGAGGGAGAGAGATAAAGCATGAGCAGGAGGGGCAGAGGGAGAGGGAGAGAGAATCTCAAGCAGACTCCTCACAGGGCACAGAGCCTGTGGGGCTTCAAGGGGGTGTCTCCTCTTGGCGCTCGCCACAGGGCTTGCTGCAAGGGTGGCTCCAGGGCTCCCTGTGGGGCTTGCTTTGGGGCTTAATCTTTTGCCCCTGAGACCATGACCTGAGCCCAAACCAAGAGTCAGATGCTTAACTGACTTAGCCACCCAGATGCCCTTTGAGTACCCAGTCTTAAGGAGCGTCCTTACATTGGGACATCCTGTTTTATTGGGAAGGGGGAAGAGCAAGAGAGCTAGTGGAAATATAAAATGGCCTGCTTTATTTTTATTCCCATTTCAGTGCCTGAAGTAAATTGTATGGTCAAACTCTGCATTGATGGGATAGGAAAAATATGCCTCCTATTGGAAGCTCTCTAAGTCATATGGCTGTGAATAAATAATCCTTAAAAGAAACAGGAAATACATTCTCTGCAGAACTAAAGCCTTTATTAGTGCCACCGTGGTATTAAAACTGCTTTTAGCATTTAAGAAGACACTTTAAGAAATTAATAGAGGTATTTGAGTGTTCTGTTTTCCTAACTTTTCTGCACACTTTGTCACTGTCAACTGCTAGCCTGTCTTTGAAACTTCCTGTTTTCTTGTCTTCTCTGATTTTGCATTCTTCACAGTAATAATGTTCGTGCAGTGTGTCCATAATATCTCAACAGCTTTAGCTGTTTTTTTTCTCTTCTGGTTATGCTCTTCCTCTCACATTCCAAACACAGGTGTTTTATTTAAGTTTTTTTCTTTTTTTAATATTTTAAATAAAAAATATTTTAAAGAATTTTTTCTACTTATAAAAATAATACATGACTTACACAAATAATGCAGAGTTTTTGAAATTTAGAGAAATACACAGACATGAACACCTACAAAACACAAACTAAAATTCTATTTTTTGTTTCTCTGTACACAGTTATGTTTAGGTTATTTACAAGTTAATGATTTATTTTAATGTATGTAGACTCTAATAAACAATCTATATTATATATAGCTTGCTTTTTATATATCAATATAATTATTTTTATGTACATTAAATATTTCTCAATTATGATTTTTCATATCTATATTATTCAATTTTGATAGGTTTTTCATAATTATTTACCAACTTACATTTGTGCATTTAGTTTCCTGGTTGGATGTTGTGATAAATGACACTGCACCACACTTTTTTTTTTCACACTTTTTTTTACAAGTCCTTGATCATATACATATTTGTACTATCCCTGTACATACCAGTATTCTCATTAATTTTAGGGCACACTTTAAAATTTGACATACTTTTGAGACATTTAGTATATGTAACCAGTTCCCATAAGAAGAGGGTGTCAACTACTATATGATGATTTTTATATTTTTGTTTTTTTTTTACATTACATTTAAAATTTTTTAGAAATCTAGGATAAAAACTTAATTATCTCATTTTAATATATTTACTAAATATGTTATTTATAGTGTATACTTTATAATAAATGATAACCTTTTTTCAATATATAATTGTCTATTTGTATTTTTAAATTATTTTTCTATTTATTTTTTAAAATTCCATTATACACTGGACAGTTTTTATTTTTCTTAGGTGCAAATAGGTGCAAAAACTTATGGGTATAAAAATTGTTTTCTTTTTAGTTCAATTTTTGAATTATAAAAATGACAAATTCATTAGAAGTATTCTAATAATATTAAAGTGTTTAAAGTAATATTAGTAGTCTGGATTTCATGGAAAATATGATAGAATAAACCCGAATCTCAGGGACTTCCACCCCCTATGAAATGTAAAGGGAAATGGTTGGAAAAATGCCCTAGTGGAATACAGAAATGATTGGAAAATATTTCTAACGACTGCAAAATTTTTTTTTAAAATTTCCAAAGAACTTTATTTTCATGTCTTAAGTTTGAAAACAGGCAATCAATATGAGACTGTATCAGGGCTAGAAATCCCAGCTTTTTGTATTCCTTCCCAAAATTTCCTAGGGAAATGAGTCATATCAACAGAATTATGAGAATTCTCCTTAACATTAATGGGTAGGAAGGCAAACAGAAGTCAAGGAAAACATTTCAAAAACAATAACAAACCTAAATAACTTTCAGAAAAATTTAAAGAGAGATGGAAAAGGACAATAAAATTTGTCACATTACAGGAAACTGAACTAAATTTGTGGAAAGAGCCAAAGCCAATCGGTATGGGAAATACCTTCTCTGGATAGAGTATATTCTAGTATAAATTATTAAATAAAAATCTCAGAGAGAAAACAAAGCCTACATATCCAAAGGAAACATAGTTTATCAGCATCTGTCTTTCCTTATGTTTTCATACTCCTAAGGCAATGCAAAAAGGTGCTAAGACTGAAGACCATGTTAGTTGATATAAAAATGGGCAGGTATATGTGTAATTGAATTAGAAAGAGAAGAAAGAAAATGAGGCAGAAAAAAATATTTGAAGGAATAATGGCCCCCAATTCCCCAAATTTAATGAAAAACAGAAATTTGCAGTTTACAGGGATACCAAATGAACATGAAGTATAAACACCGAGAAGGCCGTCATAAGAAAAAATTCAGTAAACAGAGGATCAAACCATACACAGGGAGAAAGCTGTTGTAAATCATATATCTGACAAAGCACATCCATCCAAAACACATAATGAACTCCTGTGATTCAGTAATAAGACAAAATATTTGAATAGACACCTCACAAGGAAGGCGTAAGACAAGTAAACACACGAAAAGATGTTCGATATCTGTAATTATCAGAACAATGTAAATAAAACAAGAGTGAATTTTCTGCTGAGAATGCAGAAAGCTGTAATGAGTGTTTCTCCAACACTTCTAAAATCGCCAAAATAGCTACATAAACAAAATTATAGCTTTCCTTGAACTTAATCAAAAAGCTGAGTGTTTAGCACAACTAATAACCTGAAATCACAGGAAACAGAGGAGGCAGTGATGAGGGATGTAAGCATTTGCTTACCTAGGACAGATATTAGATACTTTACAAGTTGGTAAAAAAATAGAACATCCTTTTCCCCTTACCACATAATGGCCCCATCCTAACTACAAAGTTATATGTGTGGATTTTGAGGTCTGTTTGTTCCATAGGAGTGCCCATAACAATTACAAAAGCCACACCCTGATTTATTACCTGTGTTAATACAATCTTCTCACACTAAAGGCTTAGCAAAAGAAAAATTCTGCCAATTTCCAGGCATGAATGCCATTATTTCAGTCTCTCTTCTTTCCTAAACAAGATACCTGGCTTTCAACAACAAGAACAACAAAAGCAACAAGAAACACACAATTACATGACAGAAAAAGAAGCAAAATAAAAAAAAAAAAAAAACAAAGCATAAAGAGACAAAATAATCAATAGAATCAGACTCAGGTATATTCTCCATATTCATGATTTTCTTTAAAACGTGTTTTATTTAATACATTAACAGTCCTTATTTGCTAATTCCATGATTTTTTAAATTTCATGGTCTTTTTCTCTCTACTGATTCTCTTTCTAATTACTGATTAAACGTGTCATGCTTCTTTGCATGTCTGGTAATTTGACATCTGGATAGTATGAGTTTCACATTATTAAATGCTGGATTTTGTTTTCCTTTTTCAAAGAATGTTTAACTTTTTTTTTTTCCCCCTTTCAGGTTGTTGAGTATCCTGATCCTTTTCTTCTACTATGTTTTGTTGAGCAGGTCTACTTATAATTAGTCATAGTATTATGGTGTGTTTCTTTTGGGGTTTCTGTGCTATCCAAGTTGTCCCAAATTATTCTACACTGTTGTTGAAAGAAAATGAAAATGCTTGAGCTCTGGATGAGTTCTTCTAATTGTTCATCTTAGGGTTTCTCAGTTGTATTTTGCTCAGCTGCATGGAGTTTCGCTTTGTGTACGCTCTGCTTACTATTTATTAACTGAATTGGAGGAAACCCTATGTAAATTTCTGCAGTTCTTATTCTGTATAATGACAACCACCGTTTCTCCTGTACTCTGCCATGCGAATTGCATATACCTAATTTCCCCGAGCGCCTGTCTCAGTTATCACAACTCGGTAAGACTGCCATGCTCTGCCAGGGTTCTCCTCTTTACCACAGTCCAGGATGTTTCTTCAGGCCTAAAGTGGATGAAATTATAGGGCTTACCTCATTTGTTTGTCTTTTCTCAAAGAACACAGTTTTCTGTTGCCTGTTATCTTTTATTTGAAGATAACTGTTACAGGGGTGCCTGGATGGCTCAGTCAGTTAAGTGTCTGCCTTCTGTTCTGATCATTATCTCAGGATCTTGGAATTGAGCCCTGCATCTGGCTCCCTGCTTGGCAGGGAGTCTGCTTCTCCCTCTCCCTTTGTGTCTCCCCTGCTTCTCTCTCTTGCTCTCTCAAAATAAATAAAATATTTAAAAAAATAACTATTACATATATATTTCCCTAGGTTTCTTATTTTGTACTTCATCTATGATAACAGAATGGCATTGTGTTGATTATCATTTGCCTGATTCTTATGCAATAATGGGTACAATTTTTAAGCTAGTAGTTTATTTCCCTGCCTCCTAAGTTTTGATAAGTCTCTATTTCCTCATCTAATGTTATGTATTTAGAGTTAGCTACTGTGAAATACTATTTGTTGTGAATGTAGATTGTTTGCTTACATTGAGATAGGAGAAATTCATATTTTTTAACCCTATGTATACCACATATTATCAAAATTGTACAAAGATTTCTGCTTCTTTAGGACATCCTCCCCTGTTTTCTAGCATCATTACATGTATAGAAGCTCATTTTTATATCTTACTTGCAAAGAGAATTTTGGAGGTAATTTAGATCCCTAGACTCATAAATACCCATAAAATATAAACATCAAGTAATAAAATTAGCACCAAATCTGTAACAATCCAAATCTGTATTTAGTACCTAGAATTTATGATACTTATTAGATTAAAAATCATGGGCAACATAGCACTTTATAGAGAAAAGTATAGTTTCAATAGCAATTAAAGAGATGCAAATTACAACAATTTTAAGATACAGTTATATTCCTATTACACTGGCAAAACAAATGAAACTAAATACTATATATTGATATTTTTAGTTCATTCCATTTATATGTTTCTTATGATACTAAAATTTTGAATGCTCTTCTTTCTAGACTTATATTTCACAATAAAAAAAAATTGAACCAACAGAACAATCTGTGTACTTTAAAACTACGTTTTCCCTGTAGGAATATTCTCCCTGAAAAGTATTCTTCAAGAAGGAATTTTAAAGTAAATTAGGCAAAGCATTTATGGTCACAATATCACTTTTTAAAAAAGTTGTAAATGAACCAATATCCAACAACAATATTATTTCTATGCGAAGTATACAAAATTAACATAATTGAATGCTGTGTGTATTTAAAATGTTAATGCTGTACCCCATCTCAATATATGGAAATGTTTATAGGAAATGCTAATTAGTACAAAACACAAGTATTATAGACCCAGTGATGTTAAATCATTTATATATCCATATAAATATTATAACGCTTGCATTATATCTTGAAGACAAATAATCCATGGTCAGTATTCAAAAGATTAATCAGTTTACACAGTTTCCTAATGTTAATGCTAGATAATATTTTCTACTAATGTTAATATAAGAATCTTGTATGCAAAAACTAAAGCCTTTTAAAAACAAATTTTGTTCAAATTTTCTAACATATACTTTAAGTAAAATGGTATGAATATTTAAACAACAGTTGTCTGTTATTTTGAAATACTACAAAATATATTTTTAAATTACATAAAATTTCATGTAAAGAGACAGAAGCAGGATATACATTTTAAGAATTCACCACACTGAACTGCTGTGTAAGCGAATCACTGTGGTGTCTCACAGACAATAGACTTTCTCTTGCAATTACCATCGTTTTCCCCAGTTTCTGATTATTTTCAAAACAATAACCATTTGGGCAGTGGTTAATTGTTTCTCTTCAAACATTTGACACATTCTTCATTGCTTTTAGTGGATGTGAGTCTTTTACTAAAACACAATTATAATTAAGACTGATGAAATCATTAGGCTTGTTGTAAACATTCAGTTTATCCAAATAGAGTTTGGCAACATTTTAAAGGTCTTCTGTCAGGTTCATTCAATGTTTAATTATTTGTTGTTGATATTGAATTCCAGCATGATTGTTGTCATTTGTCATTATACTCTCTTGGAGTAAGTCAACTAATTTTATTTATAATATTTCTGACCTACCTGCATTTAAAGTAACCTCAAATTACTTTTAAGAAGTTTTAATTCCTCTCTTCTATTATTAATATAGTGGATGCCAAGAAATGTTATTCTATTTACTTACTGTGTAAGTAAATAGGTATTTAGCATTTGTTATAGACCAAGTCCAGGAGAGACAAAATTAAAATAAAACATCATCCCTCACCTAAAAGCTCTCATAATAACCTAGCACTCTGATAGTGTCATATGGACAAAGTGCTATGAGAAACCTAGAGAACTCTACATAAATTCTAATCAAGTTAAGGGTTTCTGAGAATTGCTTCTCTAACTCTTTATAGTAAATGTTGTGAAAATAGAGTAGATTTTTTTGCACAATTAAATTTTGTGTTTCCAAGGTCCACTTGTCCCTTGTCTGATACCTGTTCCTTGGGAATCTTTAAGGATGCTGTGAAAGATAATGCAAACTTGCTATGAAATGTTTCTTTATTAAAAAGTATGCAGTAAGTAAATTGGAAGGTTTTCAAAATGATAATTATATTAATTAATTCATTTAATTTTTAAAATTATGTTAGTCAACATACAATATATCATTAGTTTCTGATGTAATGTTCCATAGTTCATTGTTTGAGTATAACACCCAGAGCTCCATTCAATCCATGCCCTCCTTAATACCCACATCCCCCCACCCTTCTCCCCTCTAAAACCCTCAGTTTGTTTCCCAGAGTCCATAATCCCTCATGGTTCCTCTCCCCCTTTGATTTCTCCCTCCTTCATTTTCCCCTCCCTTCTCCTAAGGTCCTCTATGCTCTTCCTTATGTTCCACAAATAAGTGAAACCGTATGATAATTGTCTTTCTCTGCTTGACGTATTTCACTTAGCATAATCTCCTCCAGTTCCATCCATGTTGATACAAATGTTGGTTGGATAACCATCCTTTCTGGTGGCTGAATAATATTCCATTGTATATATGGACCACATCTTCTTTATCCATTCATCCATTGAAAGGTATCTTGGTTCCTTCCACAGTTCGGCCATCGTGGACATTGCTGCTATGAACATGGTGCATGAGGCCCTTCTTTTCAATACATCTTTGGCATAAATACCCAGTAGTGCAATTACCAGGTCATAGGGTAGCTCTATTTGTAATTTTTTGAGGAACCTCCACACTGTTTTGTTTTTCAGAGTGGCTGTACCAACTTGCAGTCCCACCAACAGTGTAAGAGGGTTTCCCTTTCTCCACATCCTCTCCAACATTTGTTGTTTCTTGCCTAGTCAATTTTGCCATTCTAACTAGTGTAAGGTGGTATTTCAGTGTGGTTTTGATTTGAACTTCCCTGATTGCTAATGATATTGAACATTTTTTCATGTGTCTGTTAGCCATTTGTATATCTTCTTTGAAGAAGTGTCTATTCATATCTTCTGCCCTTTTTTTGATTTGATTATTTGTTTTTTGGTTATTGAGTTTGAGAAGTTCTTTATAGATCTTGGATACAAGCCCTTTATCTGTAGTGTCATTTGCAAATATCTTTTCCCATTCCGTGGGTTGCCTCTTTGTTTCGTTGACTGTTTCCTTTGCTGTGCAGAAGCTTTTATCTTTATGAAGTCCCAGAAGTTCATTTATTTTTTTCTTTTTTTTCCTCTGGAGATGTGTCTTGAAAGAAGTTTCTGTGGCCAGTGTTGAAGAGTTGCTGCTTATATTTTCCTCTAGGATTTTGATGGATTCCTGTTTCACATTGAAATCTTTCATCCATTTTGAGTTTATCTTTGTTTGCTGTAAGAGAATGTTTGAGTTTCATTCTTCTGTATATAGCTGTCCAATTTTCCCAGCACCATTTATTGAAGAGACTGTCTTTTTTCCATTGGATATTTTTTTCTGCCTTGTCGAAGATTATTTGACCGTGGAGTTGAGGGTCCATATCTGGACTCTGTTCTGTTCCATTGATCTATGTGTCTGTTTTTGTGCCAGTACCATGCTGTCTTGGTGATCAGAGCTTTGTAATATATCTTGAAATCAGACAATGTGATGCCCCCAGTTTTGTTTTTCTTTTTCAGCATTTCCTTAGCGATTCAGGGTCTTTTCTGATTACATACAAATTTTAGAATTGTTCCAGCCCTTTGAAAAATGTCATTGGTATTTCAACGCCAACGGATGGTGTTGAAAGTATAGATTGCTCTAGGTAGCATAGACATTTTAACAATGTTTATTCTTCTGATCCATGAACATGGAATATTTATCCATCTTTTTGTATCTTCTTCAATTTCTCTCATAAGTGTTCTGTAGTTTCTAGAGTATAGATCCTTTACTCTTTGGTTAGATTTATTCTTAGATATCTTATGGATTTTGATGCTATTGTAAATGGAATCAATTCCCTAATTTCTCTTTCTACAGTTACATTGTTAGTGTATAGGAAAGCAACTGATTTCTGTGTATTGAATTTGTATCCTCCCACATTATTGAACTGATGTATGAGTTATAGTAATTTGGGGGTAGAATCTTTTGGGCTTTCCACATAAAGTATCATGTCATCTGTGAAGAGAGAGAGTTTGACTTCTTTGCCAATTTGAATACCTTTTATTTCTTTTTGTTGTCTGATGGCTGTTGCTAGGACTGCTAGTGCTTCTAGTACTTCTAGTATGTTTAACAATAGTGGGAAGGGTAGACATCCTTGACATGTTCCTCATCTTAAGGGAAAGGCTCTCAGCTTTTTCCCAGTGTGAATCATATTCCATTTGGGCTTTTCATAGATGGTTTTTATGAATTTGAGGAATGTTTCCTCTATCCCTATACTATGAAAAGTTTTAATCAGTAAAGGATGCTGTATTTTGTCAAATTCTTTTTCTGCATCAATTGAGAGAATCATATGGTTCTTGTCTCTTCTTTTATTAATGTGATCTATCACACTGATTGATTTGTGAATGTTGAATCACCCTTGCATCCCAGGGATAAATCCCTCCTGGTCGTGATGGGTAATCTTTTTAATGTACTATTGGATCTTATTAGCTAGGATCTTGTTTATAATTTTGACATCCATATTCATCAGGGATATTGGTTTGTAATTCTCCTTTTTGTTGGGGTATTTGCCTGGTTTTGGGATAAAGGTAATTGTGGCCTCATAGAATGACTGGAAGTTTTCCCTCTTTCTATTTTTTGGAAAAGCTTCAGGAAAAATAGGTATTATTTCTTCTTTGTATGTTTGGTACAATTCCCCAGGGAATCCATCAGACCCTGGACTCTTGTTTTTTGGGAGGTTTTTGATCACTGCTTCATTCTCGTTACTGGTTATTGATCTATTCAGGTTGTCAGTTTCTTCCTGTTTCAGTCTTTGTAGTTTAGAGGTTTCCAGGAAGGCATCCGTTTCTTTCAGGTTGCTTAATTTATTGGCATATAGTTGTTGGTAATAATTTCTAACAATTGTTTCTATTTCCATGGTTTTAGTCATGATTTCTTCCCTTTCATTCATAATTTTATTAATTTGGGTCCTTTCTCTTTTCTTTTGGGTAGGTCTGGCCAGTGGTTTATTAATCTTATTGATTCTTTCAAAGAACCAGCTTCTAGTTTCGTTGATCTGCTCTACCATATTTCTAGTTTCTAATTCATTGGTCTCTGTTCTAATCTTAATTATTTCTCTTCTCATGCATGGCTTAGGCTTTATTTGTTGTTCTTTCTCCATTTCTTTAAAGTGTAAAGTTAATTTGTGCATTCAGAATTTTTCTATATTTTTTAAAGATTTTATTTATTTGTTTATCTGACAGAGAGAGACACAAAAAGAGAGGGAACACAAGCAGGGGAAGTGGGAGAGGGAGAAGCAGACTTCCCGCCAAGCATGGGGCCCTATATGGAGCTCAATCCCAGGACACTGGGATCATGACCTGAGCCGAAGGCAGATGCTTAATGACTGAGCCACCCAGGTGCCCCTCTATTTTTTTGAGTGAGGCTTGAATGGCTATATATTTCCCCATTAGAGACTGTCTTTGCAGTACCCCATAGGTTTTGGACTAATGTGTTTTCATTTTCATTGGTTTCCATGAATTGTTTAAATTCTTCTTTGATTTCCTGGTTGACCGAAAAATTCTTAAGCATGATGGTATTTAGCTTCCAAGTGTCTGAATTTCTTCCGATTTTTTTCTTGTGATTGAGTTCCAGTTTCAAAGCATTATGGTCTGAGAATATGCAGGGAATAATCTCAATCTTTTGGTATCAGTTGAGACCTCATTTGTGATCCAGGATGTGGTCTGTTCTGGAGAAAGTTCCGAGTGTGTTCAAGAAGAATGAGTATTCTATTGTTTTAGGGTGGAATGTTCTGTATATATAGCTATGAGGTCCATCTGGTCAGATGTGTCATTCAAAGCTCTTGTTTCTTTGTTGATTTCCTGCTTAGTTGATCTGTCTGTTGCTGAGAGTGGAGTGTTGAGGTCTCATACTATTAGAGTATGATTATCAATATTTCTTTATTTGGTTAACAGTTGACTTATGTAGTTGGCTGCTTCCATGTTGGAGTCATAGATACTTACAATTGTTAGATCCTCTTGTTAGATTAAGAATGATATATTGTCCTTCTGTATCTCTAACTACAGCCTTTAGCTTAAAATCCAATTTGTCTGATACTGAGAATTGCTACCCCAGCTTTCTTTTGAGGTTTGTTGGTATGAAAAGTGGTTCTACATTCCTTCACTTTCAGTCTGGATGTATCTTTAGGTTCAAAATGAGTCTCTTATAGACAGCATATGGATGGGTCATGTCCTTTTAACCAGTTTGCAATCCTGTGCTCTTTCATGGGAGCATTTAGGACAGTCACATTGAGAGTGATTATTGAAAGATATGATTTTATTGTCCTCATGTTGCTTGTGAAGCCCTTGTTTCTATAGATTGTCTCTATAAATTTCTCTTCTATGTCACTCTTGGGGTCTTTAACCTTCTTTAGAAGCTCCCCTCCCCCTTTAATATTTCTTGGAGGGCCGGCTTGGTGGTCACATATTCTTTCAGTTTCTGCCGTTGTGGAAGCTCCTTGGCTCTCCATTTATTCTGAATGACAACCTTGCTGGATAAAGTATCCTTGGTTGCATGTTCTTCTCATTCAGTACCCTGAATATGACTTTCCAGCCCTTTCTGGCTTGCCACATCTCCATGGACAGGTCTGATGTTATTCTGATGTTCTTCCCTCTGTATGTAAGAAATCTCTTTTCCTTGCCACTTTTAAGATTGTTTCCTTGGATCAAAGATTTGCAAATTGTACTATTATATGTCATGGCATTGGTCTGTTCTCGTTAATCTTGGGCGGGGGGGGGTTCTCTCTGCCCCTTGGACACAAATGCTTGTTTCCTTCTCCAGATTGGGAAGTTCTCAGCTTCAATTTGCCCAAATATATCTTCTAGACCTCAATATCTCTCAAACCCCTCAGGGATCCCAATAATTCTGATATTGGAACATTTTATTGAGTCACTAATCTCTTAGTTTGATTCCTTGGATTTTAATTCATTTTTCCCATTCTGCCTCAGTTTTCCTTCTTTTCTGTCATCTTATCCTCTAGCTAATTTGTTTTTCTGCCTTGTTTACCCTGGCAGTGAGAGTATCCAATTTATTGCATTTAATTCATAGCATTTTTAAGTTCAGCCTGATTAGATCTCATTTCTGCCCTTAGAGATTCTGTATTTTTGTTAACGTTTTTCTCAAGCCTACATATTGCCTTGGTAATTGTTAGTCTAATGTCTATTTCTGACATCTAGGTTATATCCATATCCATTAGTTCTGTGGCAAAGGCTACATTCTTTGATTCTTTCCTTTTTGTGGGGTTCCTCCTCTTAGTCATTCTGTTGAGGGGTGGTTGAGGGAATGTGCAGAACAAAAATTATTGACTGCAACCCAAGTGAGATGTACCTGTTTTATAGGGACCTTAGGGTTGTCAGCCTCTTGTTCTTCCAGAATGTCTTCTGGGGGAGGGGCCTGCCATGCTGTTATTCAGGCAACCCAGTTTGGGCAGAGTTGCCCTGCCCACTGTAGGGGGTGGGGGATGGGTTCAGTGAAACTGGTTTTTTGGGGGCTTTTGTTCTCTGGTGGCTTTCCCTGGTGGTTTTCTGTGTCTCTTCCAAGAGTCAGAGCAGAAGTGACCATATCCAAGCCTCTGTCTCAGAACAGAGAGAGATTGCAGTCTGCTCATCACTGAGGTCTCCAGGCCACATTATCTCCATTTCTGTCTGTGCTGCTAAAAACTGCAGCATCCTGTGTAATGCACCCCACAGCATTACTCCCAGCCCTCACTTCCTGGGCTGGGCACATCCCTGCCCTTTGTGCTTCTAAAACTACAAGTCACCCCTGGTTTTTATGCATGCCCCATAGCTCCAGGTTTCAGTCTGGGGGCTTGCTCTAAAGTCCTTTTCCTGCTGCTACTGGTCTGCGAGGTTGTGCCAGGTTCCCAGCACAGGAGGCTTTTGGCTTCCCAGTGCAAGATCACATTTATCTTCTGATATCTGCCCACAGAATAATGGCTCCCTGCTTCATACCTCGAGACCAACTGCCAATGATATTCTGTTTGTAGAGGTCCAGATATATCTTCTTATATCTCAGACTGATTTTGTGGGTGTTCAGAATGGTCTGGTAGATATCCAGCTCAATTCAGAGGACTGGTTGAATAGGGTCCCCTACTCCTCTGCCATCTTTTTTCCTCCTGATAGTAAACTGTCAGTTTTAACTTCAGAGGACTTTGCTTTAAAATACTTTTAGACAGGCCAACTGGCCAGTTTTATGTCTGTCATCTGACTTCTGACATGTAAATACTGAAAGGCTTTTGTTCTATATACTTTGAAGTAAACAAAGAAGAAAAATGATGGGAAACACTCTAACAACATTCTGCTTCACCAAAGATTAGGATATTTGGTGAGTTTGAGTGATTATTGAAGGTGTCACTTCTCTCTACTGCTCTCAGCCAATGATTGGATCTTTAATTTCACAAAGGGATGATAGCCTGCGGTGACATTCCATAGTTTGATTTCAGTGAGTGATCAGTTTTAAAAGTAAAATTAGACATTATTTAAAAGAGTTTAAAATCTCTTTGAAGGATTAATTATTCCAAAGTACCCTTGATTGAAATAATTTTAGTGTTTTAAAGTTGCTGAAGACCTTTTTCAGAGGCCTTGTCTAAAAAAATGAAATTATTTTGTTAATAAATTTACAGGAGCAACAAAAAATAAGGATTTTATATAACTTACTGTAAAATATTTCCTTTTAAAAAATAAAGACAGTAACATTATCTAAAACTTACTGTGGACTAAGTAAAATGTTGGTGCACAATTGTGGCTACCCCTAAGGTCACCTAGAGATTTTTTGAAAAAATACTTTTGCATATAACACAGCCATGGAGCAATTAATCCAAATTTCTAGGGCTAAGTCCCTGTCAAGGGTATTTTAAGTTCTTTAGATATGGAAACCTCTTTGGTAAGAGTTAGGAGCTCTAGTCAGATTGCAGATGGCCACACTGAACTCTGGGTTTATTGATGGAACTGGGAGAAATATAGTCTGTGAGATAGAGTTCCTTTGTAGGAGAAAATTCCAATCAGGGCTGTTAAAATTAAGTGCAGAAATGCACATCAATGGCCACTGTATCATTTTGATCACTTCCTAAGGTGGGAAAATCAGAAGTTTTTGGTTTTGGTAAAGAACCAAGAAAAGATTGTTTTAACACAATCACATTAAGAAAATTAAAGAGCTTATTGAAATATAAAAGCTAAACATAGTATATATGCACGAAGCTCCTGAAAATAAGCTCACTAGACTAAAAAATGCCCACTTATTTTATCTACAGTCATTTTATCTACAACAAATTCCTCTTCAGATACTGGAGCTTTGCATCCAGGCTCTCTGTATTAGAAATTCAACAAGAAGCCAGGGGAGTTGGGGACAGGGCACAGGAGAAATTATTTTATTAATATCTAATACTAAGTACAAAATTTTAGGACTTGTTTAGGTTGTCAGATAATTAGTAATAAAAATCTTTTATAAATGAGTGATTCTTAGCAGTTGAATTATTTTTATATGGTCTTGGTCAAGATAGTGCCCTATACTATTTTCTCTAGTATTTTAAATGATTGAGAGTAAAGAAAAAAACATGATTTCTCTGGGGTATACAAACAGTGACAAGGGGGGGCTCCTGGGTGACTCAGTGGGTTAAAGCCTCTGCCTTCGGCTCAGGTCGTGATCCCTCAGGGTCCTGGGATCGAGCCCCGCATTGGGCTCTCTGCTCAGCAAGAAGCCTGCTTCCCTTCCTCTCTCTCTGCCTGCCACTCTGGCTACTTGTGATCTCTGTCAAATAAATAAATAAAATCTTCAAAACAAAACAAAACAAAAAATGGTGATAAGGTTTTCTTCTATTTTCTTATTCTGTAAAGGACCCAACTTATGAAGATCCACATGATAGTTTGTAAAGAATGTGGGCCCTGGGGGCAGACTGGCTTGTATTTTAATAGAATTCCTAATTTCTTGTATTGTGATCCATGGCAAGATCCACATGTTGTAGTTGAACTTCAACAATTGTGGTGGCTTGTTACAGCTGCCATTATTATTCCTTTTCTCCTTTCCCAGCCCTTAAGTATCAGCAGTCTTCAAAGTTTAATTTTTTTCTCTCTTTCCACATTCTGCCCATTACATATACGTGATTTCCTGGCCCCAGACAGTGTCTAAACTGGAGATAAGGCTATCGCCTGATTATCACCCCAATGTTTTACTGACTTAAATATCTGATTATGTCCTAGACACATCTCCCTAAGTCTCTTCAGACATCTTAAAGCTCAACATATCTAATATTAAATCTGTCACTGTTCTCCCAAAAGATTTTTTGTCATGTATTCCTATCTCAATGAACAATTCTTTTAATTTGATTCAAGTTAAAAATCTGAAAGAGAAAAGCCTGCATATTCAGCCTCATCTGTAATGTTTAATCAATCACCAACTTATGTCAGTCTTGCACCTAGTATGTCTTTGAGTCTTTGATTATACACACTTGTAGTCTGTTCTTATCACCACTTTCTTAGTTTAGGTTAATCATCTAAGCCTTAATTTAGGTTAATTATTACAAAAGACTTCATAATGATTTTGCTGTCTCTTGACTTACAAATCTTCATGTATTTTTGCTCTGTAACCATAATTATCTTCTTTAACACAACTAACTCTCTTCATGCCATTTTTATGATCTACACCTTATATGATCTACACCTTATAACAACTCTCTATGCAACTTCTTTTCAAGGTCTTCTTATTTAGTAATCTAGTACTTTTCTTTGTTTCTTGCTATTTCCCCCTTTCATGACTTTAGCACATAGAACTTTCACCTCTGGTACTTTTCTTTTTTTATTTTTAAGAATTTATTTATTTATTTGAGAGAGAGAGAGAGAGAGAGAACGAGCAGGGGGAGGGGCAGAGGGAGAAACAGTCTCCCCACTGAGCAGGGAGCCTGATGTGGGGTTTAGTCCCAGGACCCTGGATCATGACTGGAGCTGAAGACAGGTACTTAACTGTTTGAGCCACTTAGGCACCCCTTACCCCTAGTACTGTCCACATATTGCTCCCTTGGCCCAAATCTCTATGTCTGCTCTCCAAATTATTCATCTATATAAATATATATACATTTCCAACTTAGACTCACTCTTTACAACTGAACTTTCAATTTAAATTTGGTAAAAATTAATGGAATATCTATTGCAGTTATCCTTCCTTGTATAAGTATTTTATTTAGATGTGTGGGATATATATCTATATCTATATATGTATATAGATATACATACCTACGTGTGTGTGTGTGCGTGCACGCACATGTGCATGCACATGTGTGTATCTATACATACACATGTTCATATTTTCTGGGTAAAGATTAGACAGAGCTGCATCTGTATCCAGTTTAGATTGCAAGAGCCTGCATTGCAAGCCTAATGCCATTATTGAGTGAGACTTCTTGAAATAAGGGTGAGCATATTTTGAGCATATTTGTGGGAAAATTGTTAAGTAGTGTGGTCAGAGGACAGAGTGTTAGATTAAAAATGTCACAGTTTGCTTCCCAGCTCAACAAAAGGTGAACTCACCCCTTGAATTTGGATTGGCATTGTGACTAGTGTGATTTGACCAACAGAAAATGGTAGAAAATGAAGTTATGTGAGTTCTGAACTATGCTTTAAGGGCCTTGGACCTTCTTGCTGCTTTTTGGGACCATAGCGTGACACACGAATAAATAGGACAGCCTGCCGGAGAACTGGAGAACATCAGGAATACAAATAAGCCACTTAAGCTGAGCAATGTAACCACCTCCACCACTCCAGCTGGGCCAGGAGTTGATTGCACACTCATGAGTGGAGCCATTCAAGACCAGTAAAGGAATCACCCAATTTAGACTGTCCAAGTTCAAAAGATAAGATCACATTACTCCTCAGTTCCAGCCTTTGCAAATTTCTCATCTTACTCAGAGTAGAAGCCATGTTACCTAGGATCAAAGACTGATAATAATCTGGTACTCTTTTATCTCTCTGTTATCCTTGCTCACTTAGTGTTCTCATGGGCTTCATTGATTACTCCTCAAACAGTTCAGACAAGCAAATCCTTTCTGTAACTGTTGCCTCTTCCCCTAAAACTTCCCCAGTAAACCACTTAACACATTCACCTGATCAAGTCTTTACTTTATTGTGGGCTACAGTGATAAGTTTTACTTAAATCTGCAGCCTTTTCAGAGTCCCATTCCTATTCTTTTTTTCTTTTTGCCCCACAGCATTATGACTTTCTAATATAATATATATTTACATATTGTTATTATTTATGTTTTTCTACCCATCAAAGCATAAGTCCTACAAAGGCAGAGATCTTTGTTTAGTTCATAGAGGCATCTCATACAACCATGACAATATAAAATGCTCAGGACATACATATTTGTGGGAAAAAAATAACTAAATTTATATAAAAGGACATCATTTTCATATATTTGTATTATTACTTTTATTTAGCATTATATTCTAGAGATTTTGTCATGTTTTAAAATATTCCTTAAACATTTTAATAGGTATAACACTAATTTAACAATTCAATGATTATTGGAGTTAAGCTTCGTGCTATTAGATATAATGCATGAATGAAAATCTTTTAAATGAATTTGTGTTTTAGAAAAAATCAAATAAGGATATGGGATGAATCAGAGAATATGAATATTTTAAAGTCATATTTTTTCTAAATGCAAATATAATTAATGCTTAATACTAATCTCTTTTTAAAAAATAAAAATTAGCAGAGAAGTGAATAAATGGAAGTTAATGCTGTGACTCTGCTTTATAATTTCTCTACCAAATAAAAAACCAGAGTCATTTATATATATTTATGGTATAGTCTATATACATATGACATAGACATATATAGAAACATCTTCGCATAAACTTATGTATATTATAGGACCAAATTTTGATTAAATATTGACATCTGCATTACATTGTGGGCAGTTATGACTGCATGTAATTTATGTTCCATAAAATAGGGAGCTGGGTTATAGTTGGGAATCTGCATTTCAGTAATATTTTTATGTGTATATATTTAAGATAAGAAATTGACCTAGGGGTTAAAATTAATAATTTATTGAATAACCTCAAATGTTATATGATTTTATAAGGGATATGTATTTCTATTCAATTTGCATTGCTTACTTTTTTCTCTGGAAATAAATGACATGGGTTGAATAATGAATAATACTTTAGCTTATTAATCAAAATATTAAAATATACATCCTATTAAAGGTTATCCTACCCTATTCTGTAATAAGACAAACATGAATAAAAAATTTATTATTCTTATCCATAGTTTTCAAGATGTATATCTTAAAGAGATTTTCCTTTTTACAGAAATCAAACAATTTTGTTCATCTTGACCTGTATCCTAATTTTTGAGGCAATACTGGGAGGTGTTTATGTAAAAGAGCGAATTTTTCCATGATGATTTTATTCACATTGATTTCCCCTCAAAAGCTCCTTTTGTAACTTTTGCCTGAAACATAAAATTAGCAACTCATTACGTTTTCTTGTTCAATGCTCCAGGCAAAATTATGAGTTCCCAAAAGCTGTCTGAGACTCTACTCTTCTCTCTCTGTATTTTTTCTTCTCTGTAGGAAGTCTCTGCCTCAGATACTTTAAAATCTTTCCCAAAAGTGGTCCAGCAAGAGTGCAAATAAAATAATTTTTTCCCTTTTTCAGTATTCACTGTTTTAACTTTTTTTTTTTTTTTTTCTGTTGGCGGTAAAATGTTCTGTTACCTAAAGTGAATGAGCACAAACAGATAAACCCATATTTAGAACTTACCTGTTATTCTTTCTCCATAAACCCAGATCTACAGTCAAGTGTTTTTAGATAGGAGTTTAGTTTAGGGTACACCTGTCACTTGAAAGTAAGTTCATAGAGAAAAATGATTGCTTTTCTGCCTTTATATGGCCTGTAGTACCTCACACAGTGTAGATATATGTCAGGAGCCTAATTGGTGGACAAAGATGTTTGTGAATATTATTTTATTTCAGTGGATTAGGTATATCAGAGAGAATATATCTTCCTTTTCGGATAAATTAATTCTAGACATTTCCCTATGTTCATATGCCAATAAGAGTTCAGATATTTGGATAAAATATTTTTATACAATTGTGACAGTAATACATAGTAATTAAGTGTTCCTAAAATAATGTGCACTAATATTTGTATTCAGTTTGAACAGGAAAAAGAAACTGAATTGAGAAAGATTGCTGATATGCACATAATTTTTTTTCCCAAAACAATACTTCTTTTTTTAAGATCTTATTATTTTATTTGAGAGAGAGGCAGATAGTGACAGAGATAGTGAGAGAGAGCACAAGTAGGGAGGAGAGGGAGAAGCAGGCTCCTACTGAGCAGGGAGTCTGACATGGGGCTGGATCCCAGGACCCTGGGATCATGACCTGAGCTGAAGACAGATGCTTAACCTCTTGAGCCACCTGGGGGCCCCAACAATACTGTTTTAAAAAAACATTCTAGAGGCTCCTGGGTGGCTCATTGGGTTAAAGCCTCTGCTTTCAGCTCAGGTCATGATCCCGGGTTCCTGGAATCGAGAGCCCCCTGCTCGGCAGGGAGCCTGCATCCCCCCACGCCCGCCACTGCTCCCGCCTGCCTCTCTGCCTACTTGTGATCTCTGTCAAATAAATAAATGAAATCTTTTAAAAAAATAAGAAGGCATTCTAGTTTTTTCCCATTTGATTTATAAGGTCTACATCTCTTCTCAAAACTAGGGGAGTTTGTGAATGCTTCAACCAACAGAGTATGGCAGGTTTAATGCTATATTACTTCTGAGGTTAGGTCATAAAAGGCCATACAAAAAATAAAATAAATAAAAGGCCATACAGCTCCCAGCTGATTTACTAAGGACTCTAACCTTGGGGCAAGTCAACTACCATGTACAAAGTCCTTTCATCCTAGTCAGGAAATCAGGCAAGCACAGCCTTCTATCTGTCTCCAGGCATATGAATGAAGCCCCCTTAGATTGTTTAGACCAGCCCATCTATCTGCCAAATACCAATGAGTGATCTCAGTCCCTACCATAAGCAACAAAGCAACTCAGGCCTGCCCAAATTAACAACATACAGAATCTGGGAAGTAATTTAGAATGGCTGTTGTTTGAAGCCTTTAAATTTGTGGTAGTTTTGTTTGTTTGTTTGTTTGTTTTTTAGCATACTAATATATAACTGAAACAGCTTTCAAAATGAAAAAACTAAAAAAAAAAACAACAAAAAAAGGAAAAAGAAAAAACTCAGTGAGTTTCAAAGAATTGTGATCTAAAAACCTCTGTGCCAAACCAAGGAATATAATATAAGCATGTATAAAGTGGACCCAGGCAATATGAAGTCCAAAACAAAACAAGCTGAGGACTCAGAAAAATATTTTAAAGTGAAAAACAAAAACCAAAATAGTTATAAATGGTATGATGAAGATATTGGATAAATGTAACAAGAATAAGAAGGGGTATATATTTGTATCACCTTCCTGACCTTATTTTCTTTATCCTCTCAGTGTTTCTTAGGTATATTTCTTCTTTTGAGAAATGATACCTTATAACAATTGACTATATTATATGCTTCATAGGAAAAGAATCTACTGTTCCTTTTTATGTTTTTCGGAAGTGAAAAATGTGTGTATACACAATATTCCTGTAATAAGCATACAGATGTTTTCACACCCTGAAGCAATGCAACAACCTTAAGTAAGACCCAAAAGTATTTGAGTAACTACATTGTTTCGTAGACTTGGGAGAGGGTAGCCTGTGAAAAGTGAGATGGAAAAATGTTAGCCTGTTAGCTCCAGGAGTTGTTGGCACATTCTCAAGCAGGTCGGTTTTAAAAAGTTTAGTTACTAAGTTTAAAATCCATAAGGTGATTTGCATAGAACTCACTCACCCACTCCTTTGAAAATCCTGATATAAATCCCAGTTTACAAATCTTTTATTTAAAGAACACTGATTTAGAAAATAACCAACACTGTAGGTTTTATATTGAGTGTACTACTCAATGGCTTATAGATAGTAAACTTTACTGTTATGATTTAATTTATATTGATGTTTGTTTTATTTATTTTATTAATATTATTTGCTATTTGGACTTTACTCCAAAGTCCACTGTCTATTGTTATTTATTACTTATTAACTCGTCAGTATGGGAATGAGTACTGAATAATGTGGAAGTGCCCATTATAATTCCCAGTCTGTAGAAGATTAGCTGTCATCAACTGGCCTATAATAATGCAAACATCTGATAACAATCCTCATGCTTTATCAACATTACTTAATTTGTTGCAACATATTAATAAAAATGAAGATTATATAATTTTATTAAAAGTAATTCCATATTTTTCGAAATATATACTATCAGTTCCTTCCCAATGCCTTTTCATTCCTTAAGGCCCTGTGACCATTCTCAACTTCATTATGTAATAAGAGCTCAGTCATTTACATGTCTTATTTCCCCTGCTTTTTTCTGTAATTGCTCATGTATAACTCATCATTTGGGCCATCCACATTACCACGTTAGTCCAACATTTAGTTATATGCCCTAAAACCATGTTTTGTATATAGTTTGTTTATAAGTATATCCCAAGCAAATAACCTAGTGCCTGATTTTTAGATGGCTTTCAAAATTTTTTTGATGAACTAATGAATTAGCAAAATGTTGCAGAAAATTGTCTTTATTGATATTAATAGGCTTGCCATTTATTTTCCAGATTTTTGTTTGCTTATTCTTTGGAAGAACATAAATTAGCAGCTCTAAAGAAGTAAAATCACATTACCTTGTTCCAAGAACCAAATTATATGATGGCATAGTGGCCAGACCAAAGTTTAAGAATTTGTATCAGTGTAAAAATCTCAGAACATTTAAAAAGAATAGTAATAACCATAATCTTAATAATAATGATAAAATACACTCACTAATCCATTCAACACCTATAGTGTCTAATCCTTAAATGATCTAAATATTTACTTATTTCACAAATTTATTGTTTTCCATCACCCTGATCAAAATTTTGTAGATTTTTCTGTTTAAGTGTACCTTTGATATATGTTATTTTGTATTTTGAGAGAATATATTTTAATATCTTCTGTTTTCACATTACTTTTTAAAAATCTTAGTACTAAGTGTATCCATGTTTTACTTTGAAAAACATTACAAAAATCTCATGCAATAAAGTATTAATACAGTTGAAACCTATTTGCCTTATTGAAGATTTAGTGCTTTGTCATTCTAATCTATTATTGTGGTCATTTGACCCATCTGTTGTTTATAAATTCTATTTATCTTTTTGAGAATAAGTTTCTTATAAATTGCTTAATTTGACATGTATGCATATTTGTCTCTCACAAAGTTTTAAAGGATTTCATTTGGAGTTTTTTTATATAGCTTCTTAATTTTGAATGATTTTATTTCTAATGAATAATTGAATCATATTTATGAGCTTCTGTTTTTATAAGCTGTCTTATTAAAATAATTACTGGGCAGCCTTTTAATTGGTCAATAATAATATATTTCATTATTATTATAAAGTCACTGACCTGTGTTTAATGCACTTGAAAAGACAATTTCCTGTTCATTTGATATATCTTTTATAATGAATTCTAAAAAGTAATTGATAGACTTGTTGATTACTACCCAGCTATGTTTAGTTAAAAGATCAGTAAACAAATTATTTTTCATAGTATTCTCTGAATGTTCTTCCTTGTCCAGCATCTTCAAAGATATTCCATCTTCCTTGACATGGGTTGCTCCAGACCGGCTTTGCTAATTATTACCTGATAATTTACAACTAGCTGTCTCCAAGTTAGAGGATTCTATTTTACAAGTACTTCTTTGTAGTTCAAGGAGACAACAATACAGAAGCTGTGGAGAAAAGAGCACCTTCTCTGATCCCACAGTCATAAAGGCTACCAATTTTATTGTAGTCTGAGTTTTTTATCTGAAAACAGAGATAAAGTCTTGAAAGTAAAACATTTGATCTACTGCTAAGTAGATCAAAAAAACCTCATAGGTTTTTGGTCAAACTTTCCTATAAAACACCTTACCAACTGTTTCCTACACAGATAATGAAGTATACATCAGTTTATTAAATTAATCTCTGCCATAAATTGAGGGCCTGAGAAGAAGCCACAGGACTCCACCACTTTTCCTTAACTAGAAGAATAATGTGAAGTTTAGACAATGGTCTGCATTTAGCAATGTATTTCTTTTCTTTTTTTTTTTAAAGATTTTATTTATTTATTTGTCAGAGAGAGAGAGGGAGAGAGAGCAAGCACAGGCAGACAGAATGGCAGGCAGAGGCAGAGGGAGAAGCAGGCTCCCTGATGAGCAAGGAGCCCGATGTGGGACTCGATCCCAGGACGCTGGGATCATGACCTGAGCCGAAGGCCAACCAACTGAGTGAACCAACTGAGCCACCCAGGCGTCCCCTAGCAGTGTATTTCTTCCATGCAAATCAGACCCTGAAGAACAATATTAAAAGTTGTCTCATTATAAGTCAATAAAATTGAAACAATAATTGCCTAATTTTCAAGATTAGTTTTTATTGCTTAATTTTCCAGTTATTATGTTTTCTAATTTTGGGTAAATATTATAAAGAAAAATCAAAGAGAAGTAAATAGAATGTTTAGTATTTCCTGTTTGCCTTGTGTGTGTGTGTGTTTGTATTCTTGATAATCTTAAGAGAAAAGCTGTAAGATTCTACAAATATTATCTTCACAGTTTACTCAGTCATGTTTTTGTCTCATGTGTGATTACACTTATATTAGACGCCTTGATCTGTTGCCTCCCCTTTTTTTTTCTCCTCAATAGCCATTATTTTTGTCTTGTTTGCCCTTCACTTTCTGGAGTAAAATCCAATCTGCACCATTCTGAACCAGGGAAGAAACTGCTGATGATGTTTTCAACATTAATCTCACTCATATTAATGATAATATCACATTCATTTCAATTGTTCGTGACTCTCCTGCCTTTTTCTCTGGAAACATATAAATGACCCCCGAGTATAAATCTTCAAACTGAACCTGAAGTGGCAATGAACATCTCTGGATTTCATTATTCTTTCTGAGAATGCTGTACCTTTTTTTGAATGACATCTGGGCAAACTTTCTAGTATTCATGGTTAAATGCTATTGTGACAAAAAGTCTTTTTTTTTTTTTTTCCACTTAAGGCTATTGATAGCAATCGGCTCCCATCTATTAATAAAAACTCTAGTTCCTATTTCAGAGATACTGAATGATGTACTTCATTAAACTATATTTAGATTCTTCATGCAACTTATTTTTAAAGTCTTCATTAAGTGCTGTTCTATTCATAAACAACTTACTACATTACTTTTCTATTATACTAATTATTAAATGGTGCCAAAGTTTCTTAAACTATACTTTATTCTCCTATAGTTTCTATTTTTTCAAAAGTTTTGCTTAGCTGAATTTTCCATAATGCTGATTTAACTGATATATTCAAAGAAACAGCCAACAAAAGTCCATTTATAAAATCTTATTATGGGGTGCCTGGGCGGCTCAGTTGGTTAAGCATCTGCCTTTGACTCAGGTCATGATCTCAGGGTCCTGGGATTGAGGCCCACATGGGGCTCCTCTCTGTTCAGCAGAGAGTCTGCTTCTTCCTCTGCCTCTACAGCCCACTCGTTTTCTTTCTATTAAATAAATAAAATCTTAAAAAAAAATAAAATCTTATTGTATTGGTACTACTTTACTACAAATTGATATGCAGCTTTTTAAAAACTAGTTCTTTATGAACCACAAAATATTGCTTATTAAATATATTAAAGATATGTTAATTGGCAATAGTTGATTTGTTTTCCCAAAAATGCAATAATAGTAAATTTCTTACAAAATATCATATTGTAACTTGTGTCCTGAAAAAAATCCATGTCTTTGGAAATACAAGTTACCTTAATAAGAAGGTAACAGTAATAGGTAACTTTCTTTGAAATGATTCATTTATTCATAAATATGTATTTATCATATATTATATACCTGTCATTAGAAGTAAATAAGATACAAGACTAATAAATATTACATTCTCTGAAAATGTACTACTGAAGTATCAGCCACTCTCAGACACTTAATTAGTAAAGTAACCATCATACCTTGGATAAGTTATTTAAAAGGAGTGCTTTAGTTTCCTCATCAGCAAATGGGGATAATAATAATACTTCCTCATTGCATCATTGGACTAAATGGCCTACAGTAATTCCTGACATAAATTGTACTGTTATTGTTAAATTCATCAGAGATGGAGGGCTAAAGAGGTTAGGTGAGGTTCTTGATGCCACAAAGTTTATAGTTTATTTCAGCACACAGATTAAAAAAGTAACTCAAACATTAATAAATATAGTGAGAGTAGAGAATCAAAAGAATAAGGAGTTGTGAGGAAAAAAAATCATGTAATAAATGGGTACCTGGATAAGATACAGACTTCCCCTGAATGGAGCACATGTTTTTAGAAGCGAAAATATCACACACATGACACAACTCTGAGTTGTGTGCCATGGAAGAAGATTGGGGAGAGAGTTTTGGAAGCCGAGAAAGACCATTTTCAGCTATTGAAATCTGGGACAGTCTCATGAAGACATTGGCACTGAACTGGATTTTTTAGGGTTTTCTGGTTTTAAATTTGCAGGGTGAATTGAAGAAAAGGAACTCCAGGCAGAGGGAGCAGGTGTTACAAGGGCATACATAACATAGCATTATGTGAGTAAATAAAATCTCATATAATGACCTTGTTTTTAATGTATTTAATTACAAACATAGGAATTAATTTTGATATAAAATGATCTTCCATTTCCCATATAAAATAATTTCTAGTGAATCTAAGGAAATAAGACTATCAAAACAAAATATTACATACCAATTTTTTTATAGTACTATGAATACCTGACATTATAGTTCTTCAGTGTTAGGCATAGGAGAAGTTGAGGACCATTATTCATCTAGAAATGGTGATTGGTATGCAAGAAGTATAGGAATGGAAAGCGAACATGTAAAAAATTTGAATACAATAATGGAGTAATTTTTGGTAAAAAATTTAAATGATAATCTAATGTTTTTTGTCCTTTTAATATTTCTAATGGTTCACTTTTATTTTTTGCTACAGATTAGAAATTAAGACAAAACAAAACAAACAAAAAACCTGTATCTTCAGCACAGAGAGTTTGAAAACATTGCATTAATAAATTGTTCTAAAAAGTGTTCATAGTGTAGCAGAGGAAATGATTATCTTGTTATTATTTATGCAGATTCTATCACAGACTGAGCTGACTTTTGGATGAAATTTTGGCTGGAGATGGTGCTGAAAACATAAATTGAAATTGGGGGAATCGTGGTCACTGGATGCCATATTAGTGGTCAATTATAATAAACTTAGTTTCATGCAGAAAGCAGTAAAATACCACACAATACAGGATACTTAAGTAAAATTTGAGTAGTATACATTGTTTATTTTACATATTCTTAAGTATGTATAGATTTCTGTTTTGAATTGGCTTCTTATGCAGAATTCTCAAAAAGATACAAAATCTTTTCCTGACCAACGCTGGGTGAGTTTTGGATTTTCAAGGCTGAAGGCAGAGCTTGAATTCATCCCAGCTGCACTAAGAATAAGGATGACTTTATATACTTTCAAGAGTCCTAACAGCTGCTACAGAATAGAATTTTCTTTTAGACTATAG
Organism: Lutra lutra; assembly: GCF_902655055.1. Taxonomy (NCBI): domain Eukaryota; kingdom Metazoa; phylum Chordata; class Mammalia; order Carnivora; family Mustelidae; genus Lutra; species Lutra lutra. Next base: position 125,764,536 of record NC_062283.1, on the reverse strand, counting down.
CTTGAGGATAAAATTAACCAATCCTCTTCTGTTGGGAGTTTATAATTATGCACTAGTTTGCCTCTGAGTTTGCAGGAGACACAGAGAGGAACCTTTATATTTCTTTCCAGAAATAATTTAGATGCTGGAGTCTTTTAGAAACTGGTGAGCTGCAACCAAGATCACTTCTCCGTGACCTTTGAAGTGAAACAGGTGACCATTGTTAGATTCCCAAGAAAGTCTGAATTTGAGAAACTAGAAATTAAAACAATTTGAAGATATCAATAATTAATTCTTAAGTTGTTGATCTCCAAATAAAAGTTTCCTAGATGTAATAGAGCTGTTCCAGAAAACACATATTTCATGTTAGGATTTAACAACTGACTTTCTGAGTAACAAATGTTCAAACAACTTAAATGAAACCTTTAATTTTTATTATCATCAAAAACTATAGAGCAACATTCTTGGGGTCCATGAATTAGATCATATTGTACTGGAGTATATTTGTACTTTGATTTAAAAAATCAGTTGTAAAGTTGATTGGCATAATAATGATAAAGGTAAATTGTAAGAATTATTTAAAAAGTGAAACATTGTCCTTTTCCACCCTGTATATTTAGCCAGAATCCCTCCAGACCCTTAGGCAAAGTCGGAAAGGTCTAGGACAGAGCCTGTAGCTTAGGACACACATTCTGCCTAGGAATATGCTGGAGAATCAAGGGTGACTTTACCAGGGAGCTGATGCGTGTTATCTGGGAGGCACAGAGAGAAAACTGACCATGAAAACTCCAGAAAAGGAGATAAGAAGATAGGTATGTTTTTCTCTCTGGAGCAGACAGAAATGAAGAATATTATTAAATAAGTTGGTAGAGAAAGACTCTTAGCACTCATCATTAGATTTCTGACCCTAGACATTTGGAGACTGGAACTTGGACTTCTTGTGAATCATTACCAAGACCTCTGACTTACTACTTATTTGTTATTTGGCCCACTTCAAATAATAAAGGGGAAAAGATTTTTTTTAAAAAATTGATCATTTTAATGGTCTGAGCTGTACTTAGTAATTAAGTTCAAACAACAACAAAATGCTATTACTTCTTCGCACTCCCTCTTTAAAACTGCTTTGTGAAGAACTCTTTTCTTTCCCCTTGAATAAAATGTTAGGCAGGTTAGCATACCTTTTCTCATCACTCTTGGATAATAAAAAATCCTTCAGACACTTTGCATCAAGAATACTCTTACTGTCCAGGGTAATTATCGACATGTAAAACATGTTTGTTACAAGTCACATCTTTTCTCTCCTCTCCCAAGTTTACTCTGGGAAGTCTGCAATGCTGTAAGGGATCATGGGACACTTCAGCTCTTTCTCCATCATGCTTTTGTATTTCTTTTCCCCAGCTTACTTTGGTTTCTGACCTGTCTAGGGTGGGTGCTCAGAGGAGACAAAAATAAGGGGAAGGACATATGCCTACGTGTTTGACCACTGCTATCACCTTTAGGTGTCTGTGTGTGGAAGATGTTTATAAAGTTCAGTCTGTTGCAGAATAATTTTCATGATTTCGTAGAGACTTCCCCAGGGAATATTCATGAGCACTTTTTGTAGTATGGGCTGGGAGGCTTGTAATGCCAGTTCTCAGATTCTGAGAGCTGCAGATTGTGAGTTAGAACACCACAAAGCTATTCTTGTTTGTACTTCACTCTGTGAGGTCTGCTTGCATAGGCTTTCTCTGTTGGAGCCCCAGAGCCCCCCAAGTAGGGGGCTTTTATGAGGTGACTTTAAGTGGGTGTCCTTACCTTGTCATCAGAGGAAGAGCAGTGAGCTCCCAATGCATCTCCTTCTCTTGGATCAGCTGTCTCAGGCAAATGGCCACTGTCTCTCCAGGGTTGAGTCTGACTTTAGTTGATTATAGCTTCGACAGTGGGGGACACATAACAAGCTCCCTAAGTTGTCCTTTTGGACCCTTGCACTAATCTGTGAAAAAAGAAAACAATTGTCTCCTCTGTTGATAGGAAGAAGGAAAATATTAGTAGTTCTATGTATCTTTTTTTTAAGTAGTCCCCACACGCATTTGTGCAGGGCTACCCTGAGATTAAGACCTGAGCTGAGATCAAGAGTCAAATGCTTAACTAGCTGAGCCACCCAGGCACCTTAGTAATTCTATATATTTTTGAGAGGAAACATCTATTCTTTAACCATCAGCTACATAAGCTATAGTTGTAAAATGTTGTAAGCATAATATGAATTTTAAGAAACCCAAAAGGTCATAATCATTAAAAAAATACATTCTTGGGTTGGAGCCGGGTTGTAGGAGCCAATATGGACACTCAAGAAAAAGACCAGTCTAAACTCTGCTTTTCTGATAAGGTACTATACTTACAGATGTGGAAAGTCATACAAGCAATGTGTATCTATATTTTACTAGGCCATTTGCCAAAGGCATACACAATATTTTTGGATATAAGATGAGGAATGATAATTTAGAGTTTCTATATATTCAAAGGTGGCTGGCATAATATGCATATCAATCTTTAATTATCTGGAGAGAATGACTAATGATGGTATTTGGGAAATGCAATACAAACACAGGGATTTGTGAATAAACAAAAGGTCAAAGAATTGAATTTGATAAAAAAAAGAAATGATTTTTTAATAATATTAAACAATGGGCCAACATAACTAGAAGAAATTTAATAATTTCCCTTATATTAGAAAACAACAATCAAGAAAAAAATGCAGATTAAGAATCTTAACACTAGAGCTCATTTTCCTTTAATTTTGGCCTGAAATTCTAAAGTTAATAAAGTAGATGTTATAACACATTAAATGAAAATAAGAGCCACCCAGATTATTTTAAAGTCCTTTTAAAAAATTTTTTACAAATTTTTTGAATATACATATTTTATAATGATTTGCAGTTTAAGGATAAAATATAAGATATAAGGAAATAGAAAGATTTAAATGAATAATTAAGTTATCAAGTTATTAAATCCAACTTAAATTATTTTTAAAAAGATAAATTTCCTTTATACTTGTAGATTTTTCTTACAACATTCAGAACACTGCAAAGAGAATAAATAAAAGTAAGAATATGTGGATCATTCAGATATTTGAAGGAGATTATAAAAAGAAAAACATAATTATCCTTGTGGGTTGAAAAGATTATCAGAAATGCTAAGGTGCTGATACTGCAATATTCATTTAACCAATATATGTTCTCTCTTCCCTTTATCATAATGAAGCTATCTAACTACCTGCGGAGGATGTTATAAAGATTAATTACTTCATTTTTGCAAGAGTTCATAAAGTTTAATAATATTAAATAAAAGGACAAATGAAACATTGAGGTAAGAGCTATTAACCATTGTTACGAACCCACCCATTTTTATTACTTATAGGGATGAAGGTCAGCATTTCATTTGCAGCATCCATTAATTACAGTCAGAAAACATGATAAAATTTTATTTAAATGTTTAGGAATCTATGATATATAATCAGTGTATAAAAAGTTTATGAAGGTTTTAATTAAACCATGACAAACTGCACTCTTTTTAACACTTACCTTCTCATTCATGGCCATGTACTCTGAGTATTTTTCTAGCTCTGTGACCCTTTTTCATTACCTCTCCTTCATTGTGGTCTCTTTAAAAGAAGGTATTTCTTAGTGCTCTAGCATTTTGAATTTATCTTCGCTTGTATGAAATGTTTAGGGTATTTCAGCTATTATCCTAATTTGATGACTTCAATGTCTATATTATGAGGCCTTTGATGTCTTTCTCATTTCAGACACAAAATCCCAAATAAGTGAACAGTTTCACATGGATTTACCCCAGGGGTATCTCAAAATCAACATATTCAAAATGGAACTCCTTATTTTGTTTTTAGAATTTTACCTTTTCTAAGGCCTGGTTCCATATATTAGAGCACAAGCTCTGGAGCCATAATACCTGGGATTGTATTACCCATTCTCCAGTGCCTACTTGTACAATATTGTAACATCACTTATTGTCTCTGAGCTTTTATCTTCTAATCAGTAAACAGGGGGTGACAAAAGGGAAGCAGGCTCCCTGCTGAGCAGAGAGCCTGATGTGGGGCTCGATCCCAGGACTCTGGGATCATGACCTGGGCCGAAGGCAGAGGCTTTAACCCACTGAGCCAC